>NC_047507.1:40955295-41101814 GCF_902827115.2 Pseudochaenichthys georgianus | reverse complement strand
AGCAGCTAAATCGACATGCATGTGAATAGAATTGAAAAGTGTCTGGTGACTGGTTTGATTCCAAACTTTTTTTCCAGGGTTTCTTTTCCATGGAACGTTAAGAATGTAGGCCAAACCAGCACAACACTAAAAAGCTTCTACTTCCTGTTGCTTATTGCTCTACAACTCCTCAATAATCCACTTAAGTACCAGTGCAAAGACCCACAGTGCCTACTCACTGCTGATTAAAAGCTCTCTACTCATCCTGTGAAAATGTATTTAGACATTTTGCAGGAGGGAGCATGAAGCGAGAGACACAAACATGCATAATGAATCGTCCTCCTTCCCATGAAGAAGGCCGATAGACGTGTTTTATCTTTGATTACTGTCTCTAGGGGGGTTATGATTTAACCCATGGATATAACCTACTTTAATCCCCTTTTTCCCCCTCCCATTTACTAGTAACCCACATACGAACAAAACAGAGAAGCTGATGCCAGTGCAATGTAGACAATAAGATGTTTAAAGCAATTAATCACATGACCTTCTTTGTTGTCTTTGAGCTGTTACCCTATTTCAGTTTCTTGTTTGTTTTTTCTCAATGTCAGTTTAGTTTTTGGTGCTGTTGGAAAATGTGTCTGTTCTGAAATGATGGCTGTCACTGCTAATGTTTAATCCCCAGTAATTGTACTTCCTCTGTAATTTAGAATAACCTAATCAGTGAGTGATAAGCTGATTGTTTAGCCTTGTTTACTGTTCGTGTAGTTAGACCTCCACTTTTATTAAAAACAGTTTGAAATATTGAAAAGGTCTAATATTGTATGGTTAGTGTATTAGTTAAAAATCCCTTTATTCCATTAAACATAGCTGTGTAGCTTTTCTAATACTGAAACAGATGCAAATTCAAGCTTGGGAAGACGTAATTGAGCATGATCCAAGACACTGCTCTATTATTCCACTGCTTTAAGCGTAGAAGCGTAGAGGACTTTCAATGCTATTGCTCTGTCCTCGCCTAGCAAACAAATATCAGAAGTAAACAATTCAAAATGAAATTGAATATGTTTTGACTAGCAACAAGACACTTTTTTTGAACATGCACTTGTTGTATCCTGAAAAGAAGTCCCTTCTGTGCTTCTCACTTAACGCTACTCTGATTCACATTCCCTCGATTCCCAAACCACTTCCCTTCTCTCCTCGCTGCTTCCCTCCGTCCTCCGCTCTCTGGAGAACATGAAAGCTTTTCATTAGAGAGTGTAATTGACTGAGCTGCCACCCTGTCTTCCCCATCAGTGGGTGACAGGAGGGAAAGGGACGGCGGGTGTGTGTGTTTGGAATACGCCAGCGTTACCATTTACCCTTCCCCCTTCTACGCATATCCCCTGCCCTGTAATCCAAATCACATCAGCGCTCCCATGCAGAAAGCCCCATGGGGAGGGATACTTTGACAGAGGGACAACCACTGTCAGAATATGGACCTGGACGCACACTTGTGATGCTGTACACTCATAGCTGCATGCATATATTCATGTGTGCACACACCAAACACCAATGTACTCTTGCATCTCTCCTTCGGGCAGAATGGTGTTAGTCTTCTTGTGATTTGCTAGTTCTAAATGTATCTGTTTCCTGTTCATCCAGCCATTTTAATGTATATACTTTCACAATGGGTTTGGAGAAGAATAAATCAAAGTAAAAAAATATGAGGATACAATGAAGTTCAAAAAAAAGAAAGCTGTGACACCTTTCAGTTTGAGGTTTAATCTACTGCAGCCGAGCAAACACTGAGGTTAAAGAACACTTCACAGAGATTCAGAGGACCTGCAGGCACTTACAATATCTAAAAACAAGACATTTAAGTTGTACAGCAGTAAGCCATGGATGATGTGAATATTTTAATGGCTGTAGAATAATCACACCATCCATGTTTAGTTTGGTTCTCTAAGGGGTTAAGAGCTGGTCAGTGTTAATGTGCTCTGCAAAGCATTCTCTGTTTTATGCTGTGGCTGTCAACATGAAACTATGATGTTTTTTTTGACGGCTGGAATTATTTTCTTTAGTAGTATAAAAAAAACAATAGTAGAAATGCAATAATAATTATGACCTAATGCAAGCACTTGCCTAAAGAACTTCCAGTTTGCCAGCAATGCTAATCACAATAATCAAGTTTAATGCTTGCAGTGGCTTACCACAACTAGCTAGACTTCACAATAGGAGCAACAAGTAGGCTACTGTAGTAGCCTGGTCTCCTCGGCCATGAACACAGCTTACATGTTAGGGTTAGGGCACAACAAAAAGACTCAACAACCAGCACGCCACATCAAAAAAGACAGCAGCCTGTTTTCTTAATCACAAAGGATTCGCTAGCTAAGCTAACAAGCTATCAGCAGTAGTAGCATTTGCGATCAGGGACTGAACATCTACTGGACATAGTATATTATTTAATATACATTAACTTTACATTACTCAGTAAGCATATAACAAATATACTGTTGTAAATATTTTTTACATGTGTTGATTTGGTTTTATTGCTAAGCTTAATTGATTGTTTTAGCTAACAGCTAACATCGTGGGCGGCTACGACTCAGGGGTAGCATGGTCATCCAGGTGACTTGATGTAAATGAGGTCATACTTATTATTGTAATTAATAATTATATTAAATATAATGACAAATAAATAGTTTTTATAGGTATTAACTAGGGCTGTCAAACGATTAAAACATTTAATCAGATTAATCACAGCTTAAAAATTAATTAATTATGATTAATCACCATTCGAAATATGCCATTTATTTATGTATATTGTTGTGGGAATGGAAAGATAAATGAAAGAAGGCGGATATATCCATTTAACATACAGCATGTATGTTTATTATAACATTGTTCTGTGTGTCAAAATTAAAGACAGCCCACACACCTATCAATCATCAAACCGTGGGGTCTTAATTCATTACGTGTTGATTTCTATCAACAGGGGGGGGGGCTGGTGGAGTACTTCGTGACCACAGAGCGTGAACGTTGTGATCAGCTGTTTTAGCGCAGTGCTCCAGTGAAGGGGGGGGAGTCTCCCTCCGCAGCCGGTTGGCGGAGTTTTGGCACAAGTCCGTTGTACAGACCGACGTTAACAGCAGCCCTGTCTGTGCACACGGAGACCGACTCTGTCGTCCGGTGATCTAACCGCCTTCTGGAAAAGCTTCACAAGTACGTCGGAACGCAAATGCGCTTTGTGACACAAGTGACGGTACGCATTTCAGATTACGCACATAACCTGCGTACCAGTTATGTGTTACCTGTACTACACAAGCCCCCAGGAAGTGCGCCGGACTCAGATGAAAATATTCATGCTACACTTCCGTTTGGTTGTCAGGCCGGAAACACTTTTTCCCATTGACTTACATACATGGGAAAGAGTGGTCTGTAAATCGTTGGATAATTTTTTTTTACTCAGTATGAACACTTGTATAGCCCTTATTAAAAACATTCGTTCCTCAAGTTGTAAAATGTGCTAATAACGTTATTCTGAGAGTTATTTCCCTCTGCATTATGAACGCGCATCTAACCCACGGGACCGCGCCGCCCGGCACGTTCATGTTACGTGTCCCGACCAATCAGAGCACACTGTGCTCACAGGAGGGTGGGGGCTGGAGCTATTGGAGCTACAACGAGCCGTTAAAGGCAGAGAGTGAAATTCAGTGAATACACGTAGTTTACAGAGATGCTGTTTGAGAAACCAATGTGAGTTGTGTTTATCTTTACCCAAGGATGGACAATAAGAACGGACCCATATCGTCTTACTGCCATCCCACGGAGCTGTAATAATGGATATATTGCACATGTTTGCTGTAATTCATTATCATACTACATGGGCTGTATGATTAATCTTGTACCGTAAATGTTGTATTAATAAAGTTAATATTACTTATTATTATAAGTATATATATATATATATATATACAGTGCAATAATTCTTTCATGCTAAATGAAGTTCTGTCACTAGATCCTGTTACAGCGTAATATAAGTACATAACGATTGATGTGAACATTAGCATAATGACTAGCTAGCCGCTAGCTGCTAACTGCCGCCTCGTTAATATCAAATCCATCATAATAACCATGCTGTCATGAACGTGCGGTGCTGTTACGTGTACGCAAATTGACGTGCTTGATGTGAACGAGCATTTTGGTTAAAGTTGTGCATGCGCTATGTGCGCACATACGGGTACTTCTCAGGATGCCGGGTAATCTGTGACGTTTCGCTCTCTCAAAAGTTGGGCCATTTTATCATCATGCGCCAATGAGCAACTCTCATAGGAATGAATGAGGCCCCGCCTCCCACGCTGTATCCAGTTCTTATTATACATCCATGGTACTACAGCAAAAGTATTCTCCGTCGGGACTTCCTGCAACAACACCACGCCGTTATCTTGATTCTGATTGGCCAGAAGACATTATCAAAGATGTTCTATTGGGAAGACGATCACTACGTGACAAAAGTTTTCAAAACCGTTTCTGGTCTTCGGTATTTCCAGACAAGTGGCTACTGAAATCAATCTTACTAACTGCTTTCTGTGCAATTCTCGGCGCGAGTTGGCAGACTTTATTTTGCTTACTTTAACATCATTTTCCATGGTGGAGCTAAGCCATTTATTGGTATGGGTGGAGCCTACCCCAGCCATACCCTGGTGCTGCCACTGGTAGGATGTATGGGGCGGGCCATTCTGCACATGCGTTAAATATTTTAATGCAATTAATTAAAAAAAATTATTCCCGCCGTTAAGGCGATCATTTGAAAGCATTAGTATTAACACCTATTTAGGTTTTTATTAGGGCTGTCAAGTTAACGCGTTAATAAATTAACAAAAAAAAATTAACGCCAGTAATTATCGAGTTTAAAATACCATCTCCAAGCTGATGCTGACAGCCCCACTCCTGCTGCCCGCTTGCAGCAGACCACACTTCCACACTCACCGGCAGGCACCGACTGGCTATTGGGAGGACGGGAGGGTGTGTGTATGTGTGGCCCGAGCGAGCGAGAGAGAGACCTTACGTGTATTGTTGTTGTTAGCATCTGGTGCTAGCTAGCTGCACTAACGGATATAAGGAGCTGTTTCAATGAAAACAGAGGAACGACATTTCGCCACAACTGCGCCGAGCACTTGACTTTATGCAGGAAGCAGACAGCGGGACGTTGGAGGAGAAGTCAGCACACTCAGCACGGATAGTGCGCAACATGATTGCAGCATCCAGGCAGCTCCCGTTCGAGCATATAGCTCCAACGATCCAACACACACACACACACACACACACACACACACACACACACACACACACACACACACACACACACACACACACACACACACACACACACACACACACACACACACTTTGTATTGCATTATTGCAGTGGTTCTCAAACTTTTTCTGTCAGGCCCCCCCTTTGGAGAAAAAAAAAAGTTGGGCCCCCCCCCAACACAAATAGTCAGGCTCAGTGGCTGCGCCAGAGATGTCTTTTGGGGGTGCTGTGGGGTAGCTTGACGTTTCATAGAGGGTGCTCAAACATTTAGGGTTTCCCATTAATGTACCGGGCGCTACAGTGGAATTTTCTACTGCAACAATCCCCACGCATATACACCGTGTACCCGCGACTGTTACAATGAAGGCTCGATAATCAGCTCACGGCATATAGGTGTAAGCAGGGGTAAAGTGCTATTTTTACAGGTGGTGTGTGGACCTCACATAGGGGGCTCCGGGGGCAAGCTCCCCCGGGAAGATTTATTTTTAAATATTGAAGTTAAATGCATCAATCTGGTGCACTTTGAGAGCAACATGAAGAGATCTATGGATACATCTCTCAACACCCAGATGAAACAGAACTGTAAACAGATTTACTTTTTCTTTATGGATATTTACAAATCACCCTTTTAAACTTTATTCTTGTTTTACTGTCATAGTATTTCATACCTGTTTTTCATTTATACTCTTATTTTTGTATAACTATAATGATCATATAAACGTGTGCCTCGGAAATAATTGTTTACATTAATGGTGACCAAAACGTTTGAGACCCACTGAGATAACACTGATAGAGTCCTTTACCAACAACTCCACAGTTGCAAAGCCCCGGGGGTGGATGAGATCCGCCCGGAAATGCTGAAGGCTCTGGGTGTTGAGGGACTGTCATGGTTGACACGTCTCATCAACGTTGCGTGGAAGTTGGAAACAGTACCGAAGGAGTGGCAGACCGGGGTGGTGGTTCCCCTTTTCAAAAAGGGGGATCAGAGGGTGTGTGCCAATTACAGAGGCATCACACTACTCAGCCTCCCCGGGAAAGTTTACTCCAAGGTGCTCGAAAGGAGGGTCAGGCCGATTGTCGAACCTCAGATTGAGGAGGAACAATGCGGATTCCGTCCTGGTCGTGGAACGACGGATCAGCTTTTTACTCTCGCAAGGATCCTGGAGGGGGCCTGGGAGTACGCTTATCCGGTCTACATGTGTTTTGTAGACTTGGAGAAGGCGTATGACCGAGTTCCCAGGGAGTTACTGTGGGAGGTGCTGCGGGAGTATGGGGTGAGGGGGTCTCTACTCAGGGCCATCCAATCTCTGTACTCCCAAAGCGAGAGCTGTGTCCGGGTCCTCGGCAGTAAGTCGGACCCGTTTCCGGTGAGGGTTGGCCTCCGCCAGGGCTGCGCTTTGTCACCAATCCTGTTTGTAATATACATGGATCGGATTTCGAGGCGTAGTCGTGGGGGAGGGGGTCTGCAGTTCGGTGGACTAAGGATTGCACCACTGCTTGTTGCAGATGATGTGGTTCTGATGGCTTCATCGGTCTGCGACCTTCAGCACTCACTGGATCGGTTCGCAACCGAGTGTGAAGCGGCTGGGATGAGGATCAGCACCTCCAAATCTGAGGCCATGGTTCTCAGCAGGAAACCGATGGACTGTCCACTCCAAGTAGGGAATGAGTCCTTACCCGAAGTGAAGGAGTTCAAGTATCTCGGGGTCTTGTTCTCTCTCTCGAGAGGGAACAATGGAGCGTGAGATGGGCCGGAGAATCGGAGCAGCGGGAGCGGTACTGCAGTCGCTTTACCGCACCGTTGTGGCGAAAAGGGAGCTGAGCCAGAAGGCAAAGCTCTCTGTCTACCGGGCCATTTTCATTCCTACCCTCACCTATGGTCATGAAGGATGGGTCATGACCGAAAGAACGAGATCGCGGATACAAGCGGCCGAGATGGGTTTCCTCCGCCGGGTGGCTGGTGTCTCCCTTAGGGATAAGGTGAGAAGTTCGGTCATCAGGGAGGGACTCGGAGTTGAGCCGCTCCTCCTTCGCGTCGAAAGGAGCCAGTTGAGGTGGTTCGGTGGTTCGGAGTTAGGATGCCACCTGGGTTAGGATGCCACCTGGGCGCCTCCCTAGGGAGGTGTTCCAGGCACGTCCAGCTGGGAAGAGACCAAGGGGTAGATCTACAGTAGGACCAGGTGGAGGAATTATATCTCTTCGCTGGCCTGGGAGCGCCTTGGGATCCCCCAGTCAGAGTTGGTTGATGTCGCCAGGGAAAATAAAGTTTGGGGCTCTCTGCTGGAACTGCTACCCCCGCGACCCGACCACGAATAAGCGGGAGAAGATGGATGGATGGATGGATTGTTTGGTAATGTGTTGCTGTGACAATAAATCAATATCAATATGGGATTAATAAAGTATATTTAATCTAATCTAATTATTTTATGAACAAGTCCCTGAAAGCTAAATCTGCAGAATGTGTAGCTGTTATATAAATGCAGAATTCAAAATACAGCATGTCTCTCGTAAAAGTAGTATAGTAAATGGACTTCTTAGAAATGACACAAGTGACCATCTGCCCATCTTTGTAACCATGCAGAGCTCGGACGTCAAAGCATCCAACAAAATACAAGATACAGTCAAATATTTTTAACAAACTGTAAATTAGACGATACTGGAATAATAGTCTATGTCGAAGATTTAAATAACACAAAGAACAATTTTTCATTTGATAAAATGTTTAAAGAAAAATCAAAAGAAGCACACAAGTAAAATGTATAAAAACACACACTTAGAAGTACTATAACTTCTATTATTTCTTTTTTTCCCTCATGTCTTGAAAATACATTTGTATATGTGCGTTTGCATGCACACATCCGTGTATGTTTGAGCGTGGTAAGTGGTAGATGTGGAAGGATGATAAGAAATGTGTGGGAAAACTCCTGACTTGATTTTCCTCGGTGACCTGCATCCTTAAGTTATTTCTCATCTTTGTTTTATTGATTTCTACCATCATGCTCCTGTTTATGGGGTCAGTTCAGTCTCAAAAATAAATAAAGGCACACAAAAGGATACACAAATGTAATTCCGGATTTATATATAAATGTCTCCGTCCACACACATATTTTTCAATGCACAGACACAAACTTATCATTTTAGAAATGTAAAAAAGTTTCACAAATATATTTCTCATCCACACACAAATAGTTACATCAAAAAAACACATTTGAGTGTTGTTACATTTATATAAAAAACACTTTCTGTGTGTGGATCTCTCTGCATTTGTGTGTGGATATTTGAGACTCCCCTGACGCAGCTAGTTCTATTTCGTCCCTACTGACCGCCAGAGGCGGTGCTTTAGCACTGGATATGTCCATCGCGCGCATGCGCAGCTCGAGTACCAATAACAACAAAGTCACCTGTGACCCACGTGACACCGGCTATATCAGCCGGTATTGTCAGAGGATCTGTTCCTTTTCATCTTCTCGCTGCGCGAGGGTACCGTGGCTACGTTTTCGTAGCCTACAGCGTTCAGGCTTGAACGTTTGATCGGAGGGATTTCTCTGCAAACAGCTGGCCGCGTGAAGCTTCGCGACTGACAGTCGGAGCTACGGGTCGTTAGACGCGTCCTCCAGGAGCTGCGCCGGCTGTGCAGAGCCTCGACAGACAGGTTTGTGTCAGCTTGTTGCTAGTGATGGCTGTGTTTCCACACCCGCTCCCAGCCAAGTTGTCCTGATTACCGTCTTATTGTTTGTGGCTTAGACTTTCTGGTGACGACAGTGTTCCCGCTTCCTCTCCCATAAAGTTGCCCTTATGCTCTTTTGAAAGTTCTGCTTGTGGCGTTGTGCCCGAGCTATCATTAGCATTTGAGTCCCAGCTTTGGCTGCGTCCCTCATTCGATTTAGTATGGAAAGCCAAGAGTGTCATACTTTAAACCCGTTTTTCGTTTAGATGCAGAAAGTAAGTAAGTACTTTCTATTTCTAGAAGCTATTATCTGGTCTTAACATTTGTGTTCTGACTTGGTCGCTTGATTGTTAGCAGCAGCCGCTTGGCTAACACCTTGCTGTTGAGCTTAACTATTAACTCAGGGCAGTGCTCCCGCTCCCTGTAGCATAGGGTTTGATTGCAGTAGCGCTAGATTGTTGTATTACTGCTCCTAGTACTAGACTCCTAGCACTAGGATGATATGCAGAGAACATCTTCACGGCGGGTGCTGTGTGCTCGGCATGTGCGGTTACTACTGTAACCAGACACGGTTCTATGCGGGGGTTCTCTTTCTTAGAAGCTAATTATCTGGTCTTACATTGTGTTCTGACTTGGTTGCTTGATTGTTAGCAGCAGCCGCTTGGCTAACACCTTGCATGTACGGTTAAGCTTCATTATTTAACTCAGCCAGTGAGGGCAGTGCTCTCGCTGCTGCTCCCGGTAAACGCATGGTATGGTTGCAGTAGCGCTATATCGTGGTATTTACTGCTCCTAGTACTAGACTCCTAGCACTAGGACCTATGCCCTATCACCTCCTCCCTTCGAGCCCCTGGCCCAGGTGGGGCTTAGGTGGCTGCCCACAAAGGCAGCATTTCTGCTTGCCATAGCCTCAGGGAAGTGAGTCGGGGAGTTGCATGTCCTCTCCAAACAATACATGCCCGAGGTGGGACTCTCATGCGTTGCCCTTTGGGCAAATGTGGCATTCCCGCCCGGGGTCCTTCCACAAACTCACTTCAATCAGCCTGCCCAGCTGGCACGCTTTGACATTCAGGAGTACGGCACATCGAAGTTGCTGTGCCCTGGCGGTGCCCAAAGGGCGTATATCAAGGCTACTGCCTGTATACGGCAGGAGGAGCAACTCTTGAGTTTGCCCTGGCGGCACTAAAGGAGGTTAGGCCCTCTAACCAGTGGCTTCCCCACTGGGTTGTCGATACCATCTCACAGGCTTACGGGGCCAGTGCCGCCCCCTGCCACCAGGCTGAGATGCCACTCTACAAGGAGCATCTTGGGCTGCCCTGAGAGGGGTGCCCCTGGAGACCATCTGCATCGTGGGCGTCTTCTGGCACATTCTCCAGTTGTCATCAGGTCAATGTCGCCACTCCCCATTCTTTGGGCGTGGTCCTTTTGCCGAGCTCCGCTGCTTCCAGTGGTGAGCAAGGGCTTGGATTATTCATGACATTGTTGGTATAGGTCATCCAGTGCTAAAGCACCGCCTCTGGCGGTCAGTCGGGACGAAATAGAACGATAGTTACGGCTGTAACTACGGTTCTATGATTCCCGGATGACCGCCAGAGTTCCCTGTCACTCAGAATTCTTGTGTGCTCGCGAGAAGATTCGGGGAACAGATCCTCTGACAATACCGGCTGATATAGCCGGTGTCACGTGGGTCACAGGTGACTTTGTTCTTATTGGTACTCGAGCTGCGCATGCGCGCGATGGACATATCCAGTGCTAAAGCACCGCCTCTGGCGGTCATCCGGGACTCATAGAACCGTAGTTACAGCCGTAACTATCGATTCACACACACACCTTTTTTAAGAGGCCAGTGTCTTCGGCCAATCAGATGTCTGCTTAATTTTAAGCCAATCACATGCGTGTGCCCCCACGAGGGTGTGCCTAATGCGTTTCCAATGTAGTGTAACATCTACGCGGTTTGCGGAGTCTGGGGGTGTGAAAGTTCAGAGTTCATCTCCATCAACATGGCTTCTGGAAGTGGCGCTCCCGAGATATATATATATATATATATATATATATATATATCTATATCTCAACAGTTTTTACACCTGCAGCTTTTTTTCTTTAATAAAAGAGTTTTGGTAGAATTATTTTTAGCTATTATCATTGTTACACTTTTACACTTGCCACTCCCTTGAACACAAGCAGTACATTCAATGATGGTTCTTTATTATTCATATAGTAAATCAAACTAATTCAGTTGCTAAAAAAACTGTATTTGACAATTAAATATTTAAAGTAGCCTTTGGTAAACAAATTATTTTGTTCCCCAGATTGAAACAACACCGCTTTCCTTTTCACGATGAGGTTAAAAAAGGTTGATAGCTAATTATTATATTTTAAAGGGACACTGACCAATTATTGTATTCTATACTGAAAGGGGATTTTTGGAGAATTATTACATTAGAAATGTATAAATCATAACCATGTACTCCTGATGCAGCACCTGCCATTTCCTTAACAGTACACATGATATTATCCCGTCTTCTCACATGACAGCTTGCTAATCACAACCTTTTGTTTATCAACCTACAAATCTGAGGGACTCGTTTAGCGTCTCCTATTACCGCCAACACCTCACTGAAAAGTGAACTCTTACATTTCTCTTTTACAATTCCAATCCAGCAACTGCAATTTGAGTTAAACAATTTTAATTTTAAGTTGCAAGTACAATTAAGGACAATAAATGTTGATCCTCATTATCTGGCTTCAATGAGGTTCTCAACGTATTGGACAGTCTCGAGATAAATGTCAACTCCAAAACAATCCGATTCTTGTAGTGGATCGATTGTGTCCTGCAGCAGCAGCATTTCAGGATCTGAGAGAGGACTTTCCAGTGTAGGGACATTGACCCCAGGATGATGCTGATTTGAAAATCCACTCTTCCCACTGGATCTCTGGTATGAGAATACCCTGACAAAGACAAATTGTGTGTATATATGAATAACCTTTCATATGCATTAATACATTAAACAAGCACCGTCATTATCACAAATTAATACAAAATAAGTTAAAGAAAAGGTTATGCAAGTTTCTATAATTACAAGTAATGATTGTGGAATATGTGAAGGTTATTATAGAAAAGACTTGACTTTACACATGTGGTGAAAAAGAACCCTAGTCTTGATTGCACCAAGCAAAGGCTTTTTGAATGCAAGGGTAGTGTGATTATAGTTATGTGTAGAGAATAAGAACCTAAATGTAAGGATGTTTGGTTTTTTTATTGATTGAGGATCAACAAGAGATTGTGATAATTTTTTTAACACATTTGGAATTAACCTCAGGATCAGGATCTGCCACCGGATGCAGGGCTTGGCCCACCTGCCACAACTGGTTTGGAGTCATGTTTTGCTCTGTCCTGATTGGATGGTTGGCCCATGCCTCAGTGAAGACATCAAGGTTGGCCTGGATGCGTGGCAGGAAAACATAGTGGCAGCACAATATGTGCAGGATGCTGCTGATGTCAAGCAGTGTTGTTCCTCAAGAGAGTGCAAGGTGTTGTAAAACACCCGTAACACTTGAACACATCACGCCAGAGACGTTCAATTCTGTATTTGAAAAAAAAAGGGTCATAAATTGTAGTTACAGATGATTTGAACAAACTGTTCAATTTTCAAAGTTGAAACGTAATATTGTTATAATTTGGCAATAATCCATTGAATGACACAAGAGTCAGTGCACCATCATAAAGTACATTTTTGCTTGAAAATGTTCATGATCTTGGCCTTTAAATTCCTTTTAAAATTAGAATTTTCTTCTGAAAGTTTGTTAAAGGGGATGTTAAGAATGAATAGTCTCAAAAGCTTCCAAAATTAGGTTTGACTCACCGTTGGTTGTGTACGCTTTTCCCTGCAATAAAGCTGTTAATGTCAGTTCCACGAACTGAGAACATTAATTCTGCTACTCTAACATTTTCCCCTCCATGATCTCCTCTCACTCTGAAAAACAAATCAATTATATGCTTCCCAATAATGTAGTGCCATAAAAATTGAGGAGAGGCCCACAGTTTTAAACCCCTACTGTACACAACTGTGTTGTCATCTTTAACAATTATAGTTGTGTCAGCAAAGCTAATACATGTTTCCGAGCGCACTTTAGAGGTGTCACAATCTTAAGGAGAACCCAAATGCAGCACTCGAGAAACCAAGGAGAATTGGTAATATACTTTATTGGAGATTCCACTGGATCGGAGGAATACCAACCGGGCAGTATAACGCACCGGAGGACAGCGGGCAGAAGGTGAGTCAGGGACAGGCAGAGGGTCAGGGAGTAAGCGAGGCGGTCAGCGTGGATACAGGCAGGGTCGGATAACAGGCCAGGCAGGATAGTCGAGGGACAGGCAGGATCAGGAAACAGGCAGAGCAGGCAGGTCGGGGACAGGCAGGGTCGGAACCGGGTAGGCAATCTAGTGTTGAACGCGGGAGAGACAAGCATGAGGCAAAGTACAATCTGGCAAAGAGTGTGTGTAAGGTGCGAGTTTAAATACTGGCAGAAGCTAATGGGTGCAGAAGAGAAAGAAGTGAGTTAACGAGTGGGTGTGGAAAACAGGTGAGACAGGTGAATGGAAAACTACTGGTGAATGATGGAGCAGACTATGACAGAACCCCCCCCTTAATGGACGGCTCCTGACGTCCTAAATGCTAATCTACAGATGAGGGTGGGAGGTGGGATTAGTACTCATCTGAAAAAGTTCTTTCGGCCTCCCTCCTGCCCCCTGTGGGAATCTGCATCCTCATCAGAAGCCTGCCCCTCGCTGTCCTCCTCTGACGAGCTGACGATAAGAGGAGAGACTCTCCCTGTGTCTCTGCCCATCGACGTGACGGTCTTAGATGGTTGCTCGGGATTACGCCGATGGAACTCCCTGATGAGCCGGGGGTCCAACACATGACGAGCTGGAACCCAAGACCTCTCCTCAGGGCCGTAACCCTTCCAGTCCACCAGGTACTGGACTCTTCCTCTGCGACGGGAACGAAGAAGTCGTCGGAGAGTGTACGTAGGACCGCCGTCAATCATCCGGGGGGGTGGTGGGGGAGGGACCGCAGGAACCAAGGCACTCTCTCGGACAGGTTTGATCCTGGAAACATGGAAAGTGGGATGGATCCGCAGAGTCCGAGGCAGTCTTAGCCTTACTGCTGCGGGATTGATTATCCTGACAATCTCAAACGGTCCAATGAATTTAGGTGCAAGTTTCTTCGAATCCACCCGTAAAGGAATATCCCGGGAGGAAAGCCATACCTTTTGGCCCACCTGGTAGACAGGTGCTTCGGAACGTCGGCGGTTGGCAGAGGAGGCGTACCGGTTGGCCGAACAGACGAGAGTTCTCCGGGCTTGATTCCAGGTCCGTCGACAACGACGGATGAAAGCCTGGACGGACGGACAGGTAACCTCCCTCTCCAGGGCCGGAAACAGAGGGGGTTGAAGCCCGTAAGCACACTGAAATGGGGACAGCTTGGTGGCCGAACTGACCAGAGTGTTGTGGGCGTACTCGACCCAGAGCAGCTGTTTAGCCCAGGCCGCTGGGTTCTTGGAGACTATACAGCGTAAGGTCGTCTCCATCTCCTGGTTCTTTCTTTCTGTCTGACCGTTGGATTGCGGATGGAAACCGGATGACAGACTGACCGTGGCCCCAAGGAGCGTCCAGAATTCCCTCCAGAACACCGAGGTAAATTGAGGACCACGATCGGAAACCACATCAGTAGGCAGCCCATGGAGCCGGAACACATGGAGCAGGACCAGCTCCCCGTCTCTTTAGCTGAGGGGAGCTTGGGTATCGGCACAAAATGAGCCATCTTACTGAATCGGTCTACCACCGTCAAGATGGCAGTGTGTCCGTTGGACGGTGGCAGACCAGTAACAAAGTCCAGAGAAATGTGAGACCAGGGGCGATGAGGGATAGGCAGAGGTCGTAGGAGACCAGCAGGAGCTTGGTGAGAAGACTTGTTCTGATTGCAAACGGGGCAGGCATTAACAAATTCCCTGGTGTCCTCCTTAAGTGTTGCCCACCAGAACCTTTGCTGGACTACCTCCCATGTGCGTTGGATCCCAGGATGGCAGGTGAGTCTGGAGTTTTGAGCCAACTGGAGAACATCAGACCTCAACGTCTGCGGAACCAACAGGCGGTTCGGAGGACAGGCACTGGGTCCCGGCTGGTCCTGCTGGGCGGCCTTGACCCTCTCCTCCACCTCCCAGATGAGGGCGGCGACGAGCTGAGAAGTCGGAAGGATGGTGTCCAAGCCCCTGGGAATGTTACCTCCTGACGAGCTGGGAATGTTACCTCCCCTGGGAATGTTACAAACTGACGAGAAAGAGCGTCAGCCTTAATGTTCCGAGAACCAGGGCGGTAGGAGAAGGAGAAATTGAACCGAGTGAAGAAAAGGGCCCATCTAGCCTGTCGGGAATTCAGTCTGCGGGCCGACCGGATGTACTCCAAATTCTTGTGGTCGGTCCACACCAGGAAAGGTTGACTGGTCCCCTCGAGCCAGTGACGCCACTCCTCCAGAGCCAACTTCACTGCTAGCAGCTCCCGGTTTCCCACATCATAATTCCTTTCCGCTGGAGTCAAACGCTTTGAAAAGAAAGCACAGGGATGGAGTTTTTGGCTGTCCATTGCTCGCTGAGACAGGATGGCTCCCACCCCCATATCAGAAGCATCCACCTCCAAAACAAACTGTCTTACAGGATCGGGTACTCGGAGGATGGGGCCGGAGGTGAACCTCGCCTTAAGGTTCTGGAATGCCTCCTCAGCCGAGGAGGACCACTGGAACATAACCTTAGAGGAGGTCAGGGCTGTGAGCGGAGCGGCCAAGGTACTGTATCCACGAATGAACCTCCGGTAGAAGTTGGCGAACCCGAGGAACTGTTGTAGCCGCTTCCGGGAATCTGGAACCGGCCAGGAAGTGACTGCATCAACCTTGGAAGGATCCATCTCGATGCTCCCTTATCCCACGATGTATCCCAGAAAAGAGACAGAGGATGTGTGAAACTCGCACTTCTCCGTTTTAACAAACAGCGAGTTCTCGAGCAATCTCCTGAGAACCGCCTGGACGTGGTGCACGTGTTCTTTCAGCGTCTTGGAGAAGATCAGGATGTCATCCAAGTAAACAAACACGTGTCGGTCCAACATGTCTCGGAGCACATCATTTACCAATGCCTGGAATACTGCAGGGGCGTTGGTAAGCCCAAAAGGCATGACTAGGTACTCGTAGTGCCCCGAGGTGGTGTTGAAGGCTGTCTTCCACTCATCCCCCTCGCGAATACGTACCAAGTGGTACGCGTTACGCAAGTCCAGCTTAGTGAATATGGTTGCTCCATGCAACAACTCAAATGCAGAAGAGATAAGAGGCAGTGGGTATCGATTCTTGATCGTAATGTCATTAAGACCCCGAAAGTCGATACAGGGCCTTAGGGTCTTGTCTTTCTTCTCTACAAAGAAGAACCCCGCTCCAGCAGGTGATGAGGACGGGCGAATAATCCCAGCCGCCAGAGCGTCATTGATATAAGTCTCCATGGAAACTCTTTCCGGAGCAGACAGGGAGTACAATCGACCCCTGGGAGGGCTGGTGCCGGGATGCAGGTCGATGGCACAGTCGTAGGGCCGGTGTGGTGGTAGGGAAGTAGCCTCGACTTGCTGAATACTTCCTTGAAGTCCAGATATTCCGGTGGAACTCCTGTAACATCCAGAACTTGGCTGGGGTTCCCCGAGCGTTGAGGCGCGGCAGCCTGTTTCAGACAGATCTGATGACAAGAGGGGCTCCATCCCAAAATGGCTCCCATCTCCCAGTCAATGTTATGGTTGTGGCGGCGGAGCCATGGGTAACCCAGGATAAGCGGGATATGTGGAGACCGGAGAACATGCAACTGAATAGTCTCGTGATGGTTCCCAGACAGGAGCATGTGAACGGGTACAGTCTGATGAGTCACTGTCCCCAGCAGGTGACCGTCTAAGTCGTTGGCTGGAACTGGGCGAGATAAGGGAACCCGGTCTATTCCCAACTGCAGCATAAGCTCTTCATCCATAATACTCGCGTCCGAACCAGAGTCAATAAAAACTGCAAGAGCCTGAGAGCTATCCGGTAATAGCAACCTGGCGTGGCTCAATGGTCTCTGAGTGGGAACAAATCCAGAGGAGTGCGCTGGGTCCATGTTCGGGCCAGATTGTTCTGTCACAATCTTAAGGAGAACCCAAATGCAGCACTCGAGAAACCAAGGAGAATTGGTAATATACTTTATTGGAGATTCCACTGGATCGGAGGAATACCAACCGGGCAGTATAACGCACCGGAGGACAGCGGGCAGAAGGTGAGTCAGGGACAGGCAGAGGGTCAGGGAGTAAACGAGGCGGCCAGCGTGGATACAGGCAGGGTCGGATAACAGGCCAGGCAGGATAGTCGAGGGACAGGCAGGATCAGGAAACAGGCAGAGCAGGCAGGTCGGGGACAGGCAGGGTCGGAACCGGGTAGGCAATCTAGTGTTGAACGCGGGAGAGACAAGCATGAGGCAAAGTACAATCTGGCAAAGAGTGTGTGTAAGGTGCGGGTTTAAATACTGGCAGAAGCTAATGGGTGCAGAAGAGAAAGAGAGTGAGTTAACGAGTGGGTGTGGAAAACAGGTGAGACAGGTGAATGGAAAACTACTGGTGAATGATGGAGCAGACTATGACAAGAGGCCTGGAAAGGTATGTGATGGCTATTGTTTTATCTTGTCGGTTCAAACATATGTTCAAAATATGCCTCTTTTAACTAAGAAACAATGTGCAGCTGTTTGAGGGAAGCATCTACATACTATGGATAGGTCCACAATCACAGTAAAAATTACATTTGGAATGATATGAATACCTCAGTTGATACCCATGCTCATTCACAGCTTCATTGAAGAAGACCAAGTGGGTGTCAGACCGGTTGTTGTCTGCTACCTTCAAGTACATAATCTACATACAAGTACATATATAATATACACATTATCAATATCAACTTGATCAATTAGTATTCATTGCAACACAACTCAACTGACGAATGACATGAAACGGTAAGAAAACTAGACACCTCAGAATGATTTGATGTTATATCATGAAGCCTCTTGACATGATAAATCAAGTCAAAGCTCAATAGAAAGGACTGAATACTTTACATTAATACAAAGTTTACATATGATGGGTGGAATAGGCACTATTCAGTCAGCAAAAAGAGTAGGTTACTACCCCCTATTTGTACAGAAAATAATCTGAAGCCTAATACAACAAATAAAAAACAGCAGTCTTGTCTCATTTTGCAGTTGTTACTTTTTGACAGTATAAAGTCTTAACATTCTTGAAGAGCCATCTATTCCTCCAAAGATAACAAAGTTGTATCTAAGTTTAATCAAATAGAAGAAAAAGTAACTCCCAAACACAATACAAAACATCCAAAGAAGCATATAATCTCACATAGAATATTTAAGTGGATGAAAGGAAAACCAATATGTTCATGCTACGTTATGCTATGTTTTGTCAATGGTCATTTTTTAAATATTATTAAAAAAAACACAAGATATATAAAACTAGAAATGAAAAATAATAATGAACACTTCACATACAGATAGCATGCAAACCACAACCGGATTAGCTTGTGATTGGTGTCGATGTGCACCATGTACTTAGGGTAAGGAAGTGTGTATGTTCTCCTCACCACACATCCATCCGGGTCATACCTGGAGAGCACACCAACACTGTCCACACGATGCATGGATGCATACCACTCGGTCCCCATTGCACTCTGTGTCCCTTCGCAAGTAGAGCACCTCAGACTATACTGTAGCCAGCATCTGGCATGGTGCATTTAATTGTTTGTGATCAATAAATCTAATTCATCGTCACTGCAGCCACTATATGAAGCTGATTAGATACATTATTTTCGGCCATCCGCCTAAATAGCGTTGCTCTAGGACACACCCAGAAGTCTGGCAATGCCAATGTGATGACAGTCCTAGTTCTATAAGATTTGTCAGAGTCTCTACTGACAATGTAAATCGTGGACGCCACGTCCAGAACCCTCTTTGCAACTCCAGGGTTACAAATGTCTGTTCATTCTCTCTCTCCTGCTAGATGAGAGTATTAAGGTCTGCAAGTGCAGACAGAATGTTCCTCTCCTACATCAACTATGTCGCCCAGAGCACTTAATAGAACACATCCTGACGACACCCTTCGATGTCGACAGCTAGGTGTCCTCTCCAGGATGTGTGTTAGTCGATCATGCAGTCGTTGAAAGATGTCACGCTTCAGTGATTCCTAGGGGATAATTAAGAGATTAGAGATGACAAACATTGATCTGAAAATTATTGTGTGTTAGCTGCTCCATAAATGACAATTCTGCATTTTTTTTAAAAGGCCATTTGATTCTTTCACCCACTAGCTAAGGCTTAGATTGTAGATGGCTAAACCATTAGCCATCTCATATAGTCATTAAAGCAGTCAACAGCTGGTTATATAGGAGTGAAACAGCTGACTTCACTGGTGGTGGAACAACTGGTGGGCAACAGAAGGGCAGCGCCAACAGCAATACTGTTTGAAAATGGTAGGTAAAACAGCTACTACAAGATTATCTCTATAATTATCTCCAATCTGGTGCCCACCGCTACTTTGCTACCACAGTATTTACTGTGATTAGAACGTTGATTTTGCCCACTAGTGTTCTTTATGATCCTACTCATCCTAGGTTGTCCATTAACATTATTTAGCTTACTTGTTCGCACATGCTAGTATTAAATGCCACACATATACATACATAGTAACAAAGCAACCATTCATAGCTTAAACATACTTAATCATGGACGGCAATATACTTCGACTTGAGGCGATAGACCCTGTCAAACAGTATTTTCAATAACGTCAACTTCATTTAAAGATAATACTTGATAGCAGTACAACCAATTTAGCATACAGAAACTTTAGACAGACTTAACAGCGCTAGCTAATGTTAGCTTATTAGCTACATCACAATTAAACCTACTAACAAGTTCCAAATATTGCTTCATAATTAAGAAAACGTAATATTGTATAGTTCGAGATTATTGCATGACTAACGACAAGATGTGAACGTATTATACTTCACTTACACTGTTAGCGGGAGCGCCACTTCCAGAAGCCATGTTGTTGGAGATGAACTCTGAACTTTCACACCCCCAGACTTCGCAAACCGCGTAGATGTACACTACGTTGGAAACGCATTAGGCACACCCTCGTGGGGGCACACGCATGTGATTGGCTTAAAATTAAGCAGACATTTGATTGGCCGAAGACACTCGCCTCTTAAAAAAAGTGTGTGTGTGAATCTAGCTGCGTCAGGGGAGTCTCAAAAATCCACACACAAATGCAGAGAGATCCACACACAGAAAGCGTTTTTTATATAAATGTAACAACACTCAAATGTGTTTTTGATGTAACTATTTGTGTGTGGATCAGAAATATGTTTGTGAAACTTTTTTACATTTATAAAATGATAAGTTTGTGTGTGTGCATTGAAAAATATGTGTGTGGACGCCGACATTTATATATAAATCCGGAATTACATTTGTGTATCCTTTTGTGTGCCTTTATTTATTTTTGAGACTGAACTGACCCCATACCTGTCAGCTAGCTTCAGCTTTATCAGCACTGAGTGTTAGTAGTAGTGTTGCAGAAGGAATGTATGTGTGTGTGTGTGTGTGTGTGTGTGTGTGTGGTGTGTGTGTGTGTGTGTGTGTGTGTGTGTGTGTGTGTGTGTGTGTGTGTGTGTGTGTGTGTGTGTGTGTGTGTGTGTGTGTGTGTGTGTGTGTGTGTGTGTGTGTGTGTGCGCATATTGCCATCTCCCCACAAGACCATTATGGGCGGGATGGCAGCATGCACAAGCTCATTCATCATTGTTAGCATTGTTCTTTATGGAGGTTCAGCAGAGATTGATTAAAAAGACAACCAAACTGAGAGGAAGTTAGAGGTGTAGGAATTAATTATTGTTCATGTGAGGAGCTTTGCTTGTTGGAATGGATAATAAAGTGACTGACTGAGGTGAAGCCATGGGTCAAGGTTTCAGCAAACAGCCTCCCCAGGAGAATATATAGTGTGTTTTGTGCAATAGTATCATCCCTTCAGCATAAGGGACTGTGTGCATGTGTTGTAGGTGTGTTTTGTGTCACAGATGCCGAAAAATCCTTGGATGTTTTTTAGGCTTCAGTGCTAAATCCAGCTTGTAATAGATCCTGAAGCCTGGATGGCCTGCAAGCCCGTAAGTGCCTTTATAATGTAACGTTGCATTAGACGGCAAAATGTAACTAGACTCTCTGGGCGAATAAAACCATTCCTGTCTGGTGGGGAAGGTTCGGTTGACTCGCAGCACTGATTTGGCCTCTGACCAGCTCACTGGGGTCGAGCGTCTCCTCGGATACAGATCATCAGACCAGTTGGTTTTTCATTGAATTAAACATGACATTTCAAGTTGTTCACTGACATGCAACAAAGGTCACACCATTTTCTCACCATTAATTTCCAATGGCTGGCGTCTATGTCACGTGATCTTCAACTTTCTCTCCGCAGACAAAAAAAAAACATGGCCGACCTTCGTTTTATTCTCGGTGGAAAATGCCTATTTTAAAGTTAGTTTGGCCATTAAAATGCGTTTTGATGTCATTTGATGCGAGAAATATGAGTTGTTATTTCAGATGATGTGTGCAGTGGATGCACATGATCTTTAGTTTGCTAGTTATTACGAAGATTACTTCAGGAAATTGTGTCCATTCAACGTTTTCATTGTTACCAAGGTGGTTGCTAGGGACGCTGCTATCGATATTATTTCTGTTATGTTGTGTAACTGTTTAATGGTGTTATCTTTATTGCTACCCCCTTCCCCGTCAATGTATAGTGTTGGTCCAAAGCGCAAACGTATTAGTTTTAAAAAATCCGCATCTAAAATTGTGGCATAGATACGTTATTTTCCCCCGTGCAATTCCAGTCTCACATCTCACATCACATCGTCATAAACAAATACCGGAAACAGACGTAGGCAAGATCATAAATATTTCAGCAATTAAACAACATCTTACATTCAAGCCCGCCTTAACCTGCCATGAGGCCAGGGGCTGAGTTTTTGTAGGCCCCCTATTTAAACAACAAATCAAAGTCATTTATAGCCTCGGCAGGCTCTGTGATCGCACTTCTCCACTCTGCTCTACGCGCCTGGTCCTCTCCTCCAGATGAGTGACGTATCGGGCCTCCCTCATGTATCTGTCCGGTTGCCGTTGGCTCCCCTCCACGTAGCAAGTCCTCGTCGTCCTCTCATCTCCTCCAACAGATAATGTCCCTCCGGTCTGTTTTTCCTCTCCCGCTACTCCATCGCTATCAGAACCAGACGGCCTACTTCAATCAATCAATCAATCAATCAATCAATCAATCAATGTTTATTTATATAGCCCAATATCACAAATGTTACATTTGTCTCAGTGGTCTTCACAGTGTGTACAGAATATCAGTATGACAATACAACACCCTCTGTCCTTAGACCCTCTGTCCTTAGACCCTCATATCGTACAAGGAAAAACTTCCAAAGAAAACCCAGTTTAAAGGGAAAAATGGGAGAAACCTCAGGGAGAGCAGCAGAGGAGGGATCCCTCTCCCAGGACAGACAGACGTGCAATAGATGCCGTGTGTAAATTGAAAAGATAATACATTTGCAACATAGGTAGTCCAAATGTTTGGAAATGCATGTGTGTATAATAGGAAGATGAATCCACGAGGATATCCATCCAGGACCGATGATCCAGGACCACAGCCACGACTCGTGATCCAGGGCTTGCGATCCAGGACACAGGACTGCAGGATCATCCATGTCTCCGGATCCCGGCGTATATAGACACCAAAAAGAAAGACATTTGGGGAAGCTGGGTTAATCGGAACATGAGAGTACACAGGTACAGACAGAGAGAAGGAAGAAGTAAGATGTCCCCCGACACACTAAGCCTATATCAGCAAAACTAGGGGCTGAATCGAATCAGCCCTAACTATAAGCTTTATCAAAAAGGAAGGTCTTAAGCGCACTCCTACTTGGCTCCGAGGCCCCGCTGCCGCTCGGTACAGAACTCATCTGTCCTTCCTCCTCATCCTGGCCTACAGGTTTAAAATAACTTGCAAGCTTCGGCATATTTTGTAATAGCTGCTTGTCTCGAAACTCCTTTTCCCTCAACAATTTCCTTTTCCGAGCGCCACTCTCAAACTTTTTCTCCTAAACAATCTTCATCTGTCACTCAATCACTCGCAATTGTAACTAGTCACATGTGAAACATATTCTCATTCTGATTGGCTGTTAAGTGGTGCTCACTGACTGTTACATCATTTTTGAGAAAAATCTCTGGAATCCATCGATCTGATTGATTAGCGCAGCAAATGATCAAAATACTAAGGAGGGAAGATAGTTTCGTTTGGATTACTGGTCTGGGGGAAGCTCGTGTGTGTGTGTGTGTGTGTGTGTGTGTGTGTGTGTGTGTGTGTGTGTGTGTGTGTGTGTGTGTGTGTGTGTGTGTGTGTGTGTGTGTGTGTGTGTGTGTGTGTGTGTGTGTGTGTGTGTGTGTGTGTGTGTGTGTGTGTGTGTGTGTGTGTGTGTGTGTGTGTGTGTGTGTGTGTGTGTGTTTCCCGGGGAAAACTCACGAGAAACACCGGCTGTTGTTATGCCTGCTGTGACGTCAAGTTACTCCGTTCTCCGCTTGTAATTATGCCGTTACAAGCTTCAAAGTTGTATTTTTTTTTTTAAATGTATTGGCTCATGATAGGCCCCCGATCTCCGTAGGCCCCTGGGCTTCAGCCCAGGTCAGCCCGTGCATTAAGGCGGCCCTGCTTACATTTCTTTTCACACAATACGTCTCCTTGCAGTATCAACACTAATTCGGCTAACTTTTATATTTGATCCAATTGGTAGATAGGCTGTATTTACACCATAAAGGTGCACAGCTGATATAAAGGGACACCTAGTGGTTAAAGCATGTTATTGAATTTCATTATTTTTATTATTAGATATTAATAGGATCCCTATAAAGTATATTCATTACTCGTTATTCTCTACTAATAGTTAATTAAAGACTGTATATAATGACTATTTTGCACATCCCGTTCAAGATTTCCTAAGGTTTATTGACATATCATATTCACAACTACGGTGTAGTTATGCAATGAATGAAAAACTTGGGTCACAGGTTCCTCAAAAGTGCATTACAAGACATCTATCAATGTGTGTGTATACTTTCACCATTAAACTGTCATATTCTGCACATTTCTTATACTATCGACATACATATTATATAAGAGTATAATACATGATGTATAATACCAGTTAAAATAAGTGCTTCAAGGCAAGGCAAGGCAAGGCAAGGCAAGGCAAGGCAAGGCAAGGCAAGGCAAGGCAAGGCAAGGCAAGTTTATTTATAGAGCACTTTTCAACGCAAGGCAATTCAAAGTGCTTTACAAAAAAAAATAAAAAATGAAAGACATTAAGCATTAAGAAAAGCTAATCAAATAAACATTAAGAAAAAAAATACATGGATAAAAGTTACAGTGCAGTCTAAAATATAAATAGTTCAATTAAACATTACAAGAAAAAGTACATGGATAAAAGTGTACTATAGTACACTTCAACATAGTTAACATTGCTGGAGGTATGCACACATATTGATAGATGTCTGCAGCCTATCTACCAATTGGATCAAATATAAAAGTCAGCCGAATTAGTGTTGATACTGCAAGGAGACGTATTGTGTGAAAAGAAATGTAAGATGTTGTTTAATGGCTGATATATTTATGATCCACGTCACGTATTCAGTTTTGGCGGCAGTTATTCCAGTTTGTCTAGAAGTCTTCTCAGCAGGGCTCTATAAATAGAGAACTACGGCAGATATGTAATATTCAATGCAGCCGAACCGTGTATTACAATGCCGTTATGTGATGACTTTCAAAGAGAAAAGCAAGCACACTCGGAATAAAGTATTATTTTATTTTTTTAAATGTTTTGGGATTTCACATCGCATAAACACCATCTCCCAACGTGTATTAACCATCCAATCACCGAGCTGAGGATCTTGCCTACGTCTGTTTCCGGTATTTGTTTATGACGATGTGATGTGAGATGTGAGACTGGGTTGGAGAATTGCACAGGGGAAAGTAACGTATCTATGCCACAATTTTAAATGCGGATTTTGTTAAACTAATACATTTGTGCTTTGGACCAACACTATACATTGACGGGGGAGGGGTTAGCAATAAAGATAACACCATTAAACAGTTACACAACATAACAGAAATAATATCGATAGCAGCGTCCCTAGCAACCACCTTGGTAACAATGAAAACGTTCTATGGACGCAATTTCCTGAAGTAATCTTCGTAATAACTAGCAAACTAAAGATCATGTGCATCCACTGCACACATAATCTGAAATAACAACTCATATTTCTCGCATCAAATGACATCAAAACGCATTTTAATGGCCAAACTAACTTTAAAATAGGCATTTTCCACCGAGAATAAAACAAAGTTCGGCCATGTTTTTTTTTTCTGCAGGGAGAAATGTGAAGATCACGTGACATAGACGCCAGCCATTGGAATGAATGGTGAAAACAAAATGTAGGGATCTTACAATTTCAGAGGCGTTTTTGTAGAAATACTACGTCCTACGTTGTGGACCAACGTAGTTATTACACGTTTAGGTGTGAGACTGGGTTGGTTCTACAGTGCCAGTCAGTCCCTTGCTAACAAATGTAAAATGTATAATTGAATTGGAATATGGCCTACATCTGAAACATGTGCTTTTCTTATATTGTACGTCCTAAATATATATGTAGACATACATTATACAGTAGTATGCATGTGTTAATAAGCCCACTTTTCAAATAAATTCAGTCAATTAAAGTTGAAAACTTGTTCTAACAAATCTTAGTTGATAAACAAACGATTTGCATAATAAGTAATTACCCTTCTTATTTTCCCTTATTATAATCAATCTGAGGCTTTTGCTTTTAGGAATGAGCTGCCAACACCTTTTCTAGCTAAATAAATGAACCCTATCGAGAGCTGGGATGTAGGCTGTTTTTTACATAACCAGCACCAGCAGTAAATAATACAAAAGAAAATGAATGAAGTTGACCATCTGGAGCACACATTTGAGACGATTACTTTGAAAAACTGGAGGTAAAGTAAATGTATGTGCCGACAGTTTTGCTCTGTGTCGTTAATTCACTGCTTCCGGCAGTATGTCATTTGTCGCTCACATTCTCCCTCTCTCACACAATCACACAGCCCCCCCCCCTCTCTCGCTCTCTCTTTGTATGAAACGATCAGCTAGCTGTTGCCTCGAACCCATGGATAGCCTACAGCTGTGTTGTATTAAAAAAGCATCATTAGGCTATATCTAAATATCTAAGTTGTTCGTGCCCCAGCAGTTTGTACATATATACGGGAGATAAACGTTTTTTTTTGCCCCAAATGTTCTCAACCTAGTGTCTTCCTCATGGCGGGTCGATCCAGCTCCCAGAGTCCAACTATATATCTCACACAGCTGCTAATAACAGTCAAAGGCAACACACACCCGAAAGGAGTGACATCAGTTTTGACCCTGCCTCCTACCACCTGCCTAAAGCAGACTCATGTCTGGCTTTGTCTTTGTTTTGTTTGTCTTCCCTCCCTCCCAAATGTAAAGCGTCTTTGGGTTCAAGAAAAGCGCTATAGAAATACAATATATTATTATTATTATTATTATTATGTCTGTCCACAATTCATAAAACAAAAGTGATACAGACATATCATAACACCGCATAACAGAACGGCTTCAACGGGACGGACAAAATCCCTGAGTCGTGTTGTAAGGTGGAGTGACTCGTGGAGCTACAAGGAATTATAAAGTGGATGATAAAGGCTTTCCAACTTTTTCAAGAGTTAGACTTGACCTGAAAACTATTAATGATCCCTCTCTCTCTCTCTCTCTCTCTCTCTCTCCTCTCTCTCTCCTCTCTCTCTCTCTCTCTCTCTCTCTCTCTCTCTCTCTCTCTCTCTCTCTCTCAGTGGGATACCTGGGAAGAAATGTGGAAGCATCATCTTCACAGCCGAGGAGCTCAGTAACTGCAGGGTTAGTATCAGATCTCACACAAACAAACACACACACACACACACACACACACACACACACACACACACACACACACACACACACACACACACACACACACACGGTCTTACAGTGCGCACCATGTTATTTGCAAACATGTTCATTTGAATCCATGCCAGCAATGAATTGAATACTGAAGAAGCAGTTTGCTTAAACTGAATTAGGTGTTATCTTTCACAGTGATTCTCCGTTCCGCTTGCGCCTCGACGTTATCAGTTATTATTTGTTCTCAACAAAGAGAAATGTGTGAATTTAAAGTGTCACCAACCACGTACGTTTTTATCTTAATGTTGGAGAGTTGACAGCTCTGGTAAACACACAATAACAGACACCTTACAGCAGGTGTTTCTTCTTCGCAAGTCTCAATAGCATCCACCTTCTTATCTAAATCCAGGGCTTCGGCCATTTTGAAACATACGTTGTTGCGAGCCAAAAGGTTAGAGCTGCTGCTCCAATCTTTAACAATGCACTGTAGTTTATAAGCTTAGTAACATGATTTTTTCATGTAATATTCTAATATGGAAAGTAACCATAAACTAGAGCTGTTAAAAAAGTAAAGTTGAGGACAAATATAGTTCAAGTCCTTTAAGCGTTCCAGCTAAAGTGTGAGTGAACTATTGTTTGTTGAATCTATAATTCAGTTTGTCTGAATTGAAACATGTTCTGTTTTTGTTATCTCAGGACATCGCCACCATGCAGCTGTGTGCCAACAAACTGGATAAAAAAGATTTCTTCGGCAAGTCTGACCCTTTCCTCGTCTTCTACCGGAGCAACGAGGACGGAACGTACGTGTGTGTGTGTTTAAAGACATGAAGTCCCTTGTCCTGCACTCCCTCTGTTTGTCCTTCAGCAGACGTGTATGTGCCGCTCCTCTGTCACGACTCTTCCCCGTCACTGGCAGATACTGAAACCTGCGCACAGAGCTCTCTGTGTGATCCAGACCCAGGAGGCGTCTGAGAGCCTGTTGCCCATCAGATGGAAGAAGAGTTAATAGATGTTCTTGACACTGAGACAGAATGCTCCAATCTGTACTTGGTGGATCCCTTAGTATTTTAAATCTTCAGTCAGGGATCAAAACCCTCCGTGAGCCTGTTGTGTTTCTGCTGACCAAGATTTGATGCATTTGAAATGTTTTCCAAGAGAAATGTGGGTTTCTGAACGAGCTACCTTTCAATACTCACTCAGAAAGGCACATTATTAGTAATACACATGTACACACATATGATCGTTCTGGTTCCATTTAACCTGTATATTTATTTACAGATTGTTGGGCTTTCTCTGTTTGTCTCCAGGTTCACGATCTGCCATAAGACTGAGGTGATCAAGAACAATCTGAACCCTGTCTGGCAGCCGTTCACCATCCCTGTGCGAGCGCTCTGTAACGGAGACTATGACAGGTGAGGCCACAGCACAGGGGTCAGGGGTCAGATGTTATTACCATCCACTACTACCTGTGGTTCTTGTTGTGTTACCTGATGTTCATCCTCTTGGTTTCAAGCATATTTAACACTCCCTCTTGGCATCAAATGTTGTTCATATTGTGTTAGTCATGGACATGTCTGGAACATGGAGTCGAAACACAATGAGACACTGGAGAGCTGGAACTTTTTGGCAAACACTGAAGATTTATTGGAATTTACGGCCGGAGAACTGACAAAGGCACTTGCTGCAGACAGGAAGTGACACAGCTCCTTCCCACCAATTCTGAAGATTCCTCCCCAGTCCCATGTACTTGGCTGGTTCTGAGAGAAGAGTCAACATTCTGCATGGCAAGACATAACAAACATACCACTATAACCTCTATCAGACAGACAGGAGATCACTCTTTGACAGAGGGTGAACGCAGTGCAGCCATGAAGTCGCCCAGAGCAGGATGAGGAGAGAAGAGAGGAGATGAGGAGGGAGAGAGAGAGAGAGACCGGAGAGAGAGCAGAGAGCGAGAGATGCCGAATGACGAGAGGAACTGAGAGACGAGAGATGAGAGAGTGAGAAGATGAAGATGGAGATGACGAGAGGAGAACGGAAGACGAGAGCACGATAGATGACCGAGAGAGGCACGTCCGGAGAGAGGGAGAGCGATCAGAAGAGAGAGAGGCGAGAGGAGACGAGAGGGAGAGAGAGAGAGGATGAGGAGGGAGAGGACGAGGAGGGAGAGGATGAGGAGGGAGAGGGAGAGAGAGAGAGAGAGAGAGAGAGAGAGAGAGAGAGACCTGTGCTCAGCTGAGTAGAAAGTGATAAACTCAAAGGTATAGGCCTAGGAAAATATTTTCCTCATCAGTATTTAGTTAGGATTGGGACTGAGAATGTTAAACTGAAAAACTAGACTGCATAAGCAAGTGTTGAATTAAACTCACAGTAAAAAATATACATTTACATTTCATTAGCTGATGCATTTATCCAAAGTGACTTACATTTTGTGAAATAAGAGCCTCCTCTACTGTATGTAAGGACACTATGTATCATCAGATATTTACATCACACATGTTGATTTGTATCCTTAAGTCATTGCGAGGCAAGCTGCCCTTATATATCTCCAGACTTCTGTCCTTTTATACTTGCTTTTTTAATACCAGACGAGCAGCCAATGGGATGCTTTTAAATGTTCCTTTGATGCAGTCAGAGCTTGGTAAAGCTGCACTCTCCCACTATGCTCCCTTTTTATGGAATACGCTGCAAGTACAACTTTGTCTCGAGGCGCTTCCTACTACATGCTTTTAAAGGTATGCTACGATTAGCCCTTCATGAAACATGTAACTGTTTGACCTGATGCTATTGCTGATGTGAGTATGCTTCTTCTGTATTTATATTTGAATTGTATGTTTTTTTTGTTTAATGCCCTTGTTTTCTGTTGAAACTTGTTGTGTGCCGTGTTGGTCAGGACTCCCTGGAAGAAGAGATCTTGTATCTCAATGGCACATTCCTGGATAAATAAAGGATAAATAAAAAAATATATTAGTTGAGGCAAACTACTTAATATGGTTCATATTCACTAAATCCTTCCAAAATTGGGCCTTTAGACATAGTACATCTTTATTTTACTCAGGTGCGGAGGGATCTAGCCTTTACTTGAAACAGGCTTCTATTAGAGTCAAGTTGTTTTATTCACTCACAAATAGTTTTGGTCGTATTTAATGAAGCTTTCCACATTTGGGATTTGCTCCTGTTTGCCCTGTTAGAATATGGTGATGGCATAAAGCTGTTGATACAAACTCAATGCTTACTGTTTCTGTCTTGAATGAAATGCCCAGTAGCATTCCAATAGACAGAATCATTTAATTTAGCTTTTATTTGGAGAAACGTGTTGGATTCTGTGCTCGGCTGCTACACAGTACCACACATATTGCTGTTTTGGGGAACTGCATTTTGGGAAACTCTCCTAACTACAAATAAAACACAAATATAAAAAATGTAATACAGCTTGGCTGAGGCATAACCCACAGTCCCCTCAGTGAGTGAACCAGGACAGTAACACTTTAGGTACTTTTGAGTATTCCAAAACAAGAAACCTATATAATTGACCTCCAAACATTCCCCCTGCCATTATTTGGGCACTTCATGTATTAGTAATGTGAGAACACGTCGTCATGTTGCTTTCTTAACCATTCAAAGTTTCATGTGATCAGAGCCTGCTGAATGAAGAGGAGTTTGGAGTCCGTGCTGGTCAGAATAATGCCAGCAGTCGGCCGTGCTTCAGCCTCAGGCCAGTGCTGGTGTTATTGAGACCAACATGGAGGACATGCAGCGCCAGACTCATCTATCTGACTCACACACAAAACAAATGACACTTTTATTGCGTGGTCTGGAATGTAATTTAATAAGATTTAGATCAGATTTTCTGTACTCATCCCAATTTGGGAAAAACAAGAGGGTTCATCATCATCCTGTGATATGAACAATAAGAAAGACAGTGGTGTAAAGTAACTAAGTACATTTAATTAAGTACATTTCTAAGGTACTTGTACTTTACTTGAGTATTTCTATTTTATGTTATGCTTATACTTTGGTACTTTTACTTGAGTAACATTGCTAATGCAGGACTTTTACTTGTAACAGAGTAATACTGCACTTTGGTATTTCCACTTTTACTCAAATACAAGATCTGACTACTTCCTCTACCTCTGAAGAAAGATTGACTTTCTGTCTTACAAAAACTCTGACCTCCCTCTTCTGTCCCTCCCACGTGGTTCTCAACTCTGTCTGTCTCACCCCCCCTCCCTCCTCTCGCCCCCTCAGGACAGTCAAGGTGGACGTATACGACTGGGACAGAGACGGGAGGTAAGATCTCAGGCTTTACTTTATATTGAATTATCAGCTCTAGATTGAATCCCTCAGATAACCCTCCGTCCCCCCGGCGGTCAGACTTGTTAATAGACATACAAACTGAGGTTTGTCTCTACCCGTCTAAAGTTTGAAGGAAAAATGCACTTTAAATTCTTGTGGGATCTTTATAAATCCCCTGTCCTAGATTTCTTAATTCCTATCACGTATTCTGCAAGACAGGAAAGTAAAGATAAATGTCTTGCAGTGCTCCAGTCTGACGCAGTCATCAGGCAGTAATACCCTGTCGGTCGTTGTTATGGTTTGACAGGCAACTCTTTTGTCTTTCAGTGAGTCATGACAAGGATCTCTAACAGTATTGTGAAGATAATACATTATCAGTGACTTTAGACAAAGAAAGGTGTTTTAACGTGGAAAAGGGATGCTATGCTGGTTTGGAGGATGTATGGCAGGATGGAGGTATAAGGCAGGTTTCCGCCTCAACTGATTCCAGCCCCCCAAATAATTGGATTTAAATTGAGCTGAGATGATTGTGTGCTTGATGGGGATCATTGAGATTCATGGGAATGTAGGAGCGATTTGCCTGGGTTGATCAGGACTTGAATGGTTTGACCTGAGATGCCTAATAATCTGGCGGCTGTACCAGTGCAGAAGGAATGGCTTGAAATGTGTTCTGAATATATGCCTAGAATGCTTAGGACTTTATATAAATGCTCCCAGAACCAGAAATGAGGGGCCATTTCTCCCTGTTTCGGTGGGGGAGAGTTTTTGTTTTTTTAGATGATGCCTTGAGTCATACTTGGATGTATCAAGGTATAACATTCTTGGCATGTTAAGAGATTCCAAGTTTGTTTTGAGCTGAGTGTGAATGAAAGTGTGTGAAGTTTGGATGGTGGTGCCCGATAGACTGGGATGATGAGAAGTGTTATGTAAGGGATAATGTGCAGCGACGCGGTCGCTGAACATTATTAAGAACACATTATTAAGAACACCTTCATGCCGATGTAGATCCCTCCGCGTCGCGTCAGGCTCCTGATCAGCCTGTCGGTGTTCTTTTCCCCATAATGACCACGTCGCTGCACATTATCCCGCTTATTACACACGGCCACATTCTCAACAAAGTAACGTTATGACTCCCAATATTAATTGAAATGCTTTTATGGATTTAGAAAATGATTTTATTGATTTAAAAAATAGTTGTATTGATTTAAATTGACATGCATCCGCTAAGAAAATTAGTCCGTTGTTACCGTTTGAACTAACGTAGCAACGGCAGGAACTGCTTCGATAGCGTTTTTGAGGAGCTTTTTGATTACAGATTTGAAAACATCGCTGCTTGCTTTAAAAGTAGCACAATTCATTATGTCAAACCTTGGAAAGTATCTAGATATCCCTGCCCTGATGCCAAAGTAACTGGCAACTGAATATGTGTCGCCGTTTGATGTCTGTCTGGACCGCTGCGTAAAAAGGAGGGTTTCTGCCCGTTACTTCTCCGCTGTTTTCTTGTCCCTCTTGTCTTTTTCTTTTCTTCACTGGGGACTCATCAGCCACTAACCATTACTCCAAATTACTGTGCTCTCCAAATATATTAAAATTAATGTTAAAATCCTCCATGTTGCTATCACACGACAGCGGAAAACTAAAGACAATCAGACAGTTTGCTTGCTTTTCAAACTGTTACATTTGAAAAACAGTGAGAGCGTCTCTTGTCAGTTTGAAAAGCCAACGGTAGGACCTGCTTGCGTTTTTGAGGAGCTTTTTGATTACAGATTTGAAAACATCGCTCCTTGCTTTAAAAGTAGCACAATTCATTATGTCAAACCTTGGAAAGTATCTAGATATCCCTGCCCTGATGCCAAAGTAACTGCACACTGAATATGTGTCGCCGGTTGATGTCTATGTCTGGACCGCTGCGTAAAAAGGAGGGTTTCTGCCCGTTACTTCTCCACTGTTTTTCATGTCCCAGTTCCAAAAGCAAACTGCATGCAGTTTGCTTTTCGGCCCAACTGTATACAGTTCAATCGACCGGACTTCTTTCTGAAGATGTGAGCGTCCTTAACAACGGTCAATAAATCCTTGACAGCGGTCTGTCTGTTCGGTATTAACAACGTGTCACGTGTTCTGAATTGACCAATCAGAATCGAGTATTCATCTAAGCCATGTAATAAAGACAGATAAAGACAGGGCTAAATTGAAGCACCTCAGTTGTTTTAAACAGAGGTCGATAAAGTGCTTGGAGCAGGGCTGTTAATTATGTGTTCTCCCAAGCATAAGAGAGGTGTCCGAGCTGTGGAGATCACTGAAAGTTGCTGCTGAAAACAGTGGGACTGGTATAGGATGAACAAGGGGCAAACATCTAAAATCCCCCCTTGCTGCTTGAGAAAACTGCCCCTAGAGGATTTAATGACAATCACCTGTTGCCTTCTCCCCCTGATTGAAGTAAGTGACTGCAGATCTGATGAGGGGCAGGTCTGAGTTTTAGTACCGTGTCAAGCAGATCATGCAATAACACAACAACAATACCAAGAGTCCCTCCATTATACAAATATCAAACTTATATATGACGCTTCCCCCACCCACCTGGCATACGTAATCTAGCATGATAAATGACACAAAATGCCAAACTTTGCCATAATAACAACCTTGAAAAGAACATTGAAAACAAACATAACAAGTGTGGATCTCATATCCTTTAATTATGACCCCATCCCAATCACATTTTAGATTTGTGTCCAGCATTGAGATGTACGGTGGCCCTGAAGTGCAAGTCAAAACAGCATTTCAGGAAACGCCACAGCATTTCAGGAAACACCACAGCATTTCACAAAACACTCTGTCCAATCACAAACAAGAAGTGTTCTCCCTAAGGAATACCCTTTCCGTATAAATTGAAATGCTGTGGTGTTTTGTGAAATGTTGTGATGAAATGCTGTCCTCGGTCCTCCTAGATATATCCAGTCTCTGATAGTGTTACGTTATTATGAGAGTGCTCTCATACTTGTTTAATTCTGAAATGGTATATATTTATATAAATATATACCTATATATGTGTGTGTGTAGTATCTGTAGCCTGTCATTGTCTCATTATACCGCACTGTGGATTAATTAAAAGTAAATATTAGGGCTGTCAAACGATTACAATTTTTAATCAGATTAATCACAGCTTAAAAATTAATTAATCATGATTAATCACCATTCGAACTATGTACAAAATATGCCATTTATGTATGTATATTGTTGTGGGAATGGAAAGATAAATGAAAGCAGGTAGATATATCCATTTAACATACAGTATGTATGTTTATTATAACATTTTTCTGCATGTCAAAATGAAAGACAACCCACACACCTATCAATCATCAAACCGTGGGGTCTTAATTCATTACGTGTTGATTTCTATCAACGGGGGAGTACTTCAGGAAAGTCGACAGAGGGGGAGGGCTAGTGGAGTACTTCGTGACCACAGAGTGTGAACGTTGTGATCAGCTGTTTTAGCGCAGTTCTCCAGTGATGGGGGGGAGTCTCCCTCCGCAGCCGGTTGGCGTAGTTTTGGCACAGTTCCGTTGTACAGACCGACGTTAACAGCAGCCCTGTCTGTGCACACGGAGACCGACTCTGTCGTCCGGTGATCTAACCGCCTTCTGGAAAAGCTTCACAAGTACGTCGGTACGCAAATGCGCTTTGTGACACAAGTGACGGTACGCATTTCAGATTACGCACATAACCTGCGTACCAGTTATGTGCACCCCTGTACCAGAGCCATATTATTACTAGTATATGGCTCTGCCCTGTACTACAGCAAGAGTATTCTCCGTCGGGACTTCCTGCAACAACACCACGCCGTTATCAAAGATGTTCTATTGAGAAGACGATCACTACGTGACAAAAGTTTTCAAAACCGTGGCTACTGAAATCAATCTTACTAACTGCTGTCTGTGCAATTTACTCCGCGCGAGTTGGCAGACTTTATTTTGCTTACTTTAACATCATTTTTCATGGTGGGGCTAAGCCATTTCTTGGTATGGGTGTAGCCTACCCCAGCCATACCCTGGCGCTGCCACTGGTGGCACGGATGGGGCGGGCCATTCTGCACATGCGTTAAATGCGTTAAATATTTTAATTACCGCCGTTAACGCGATAATTTTGACAGCACTAGTAAATATATAAGTGGTCATGAACTCATCTGTCCATCAGACAGAGGGCTGCTGTGCCTCCTGCCATCATTAATGGACGTCTCTATAAAATGACCGCTCAGAGGAGAGGAGTTCTCATTTCTCTAACCGCCTGCTGCTTCCCCTCCTCTCTCCTCGGTTCCCCTCCTCGGCTCCTCCGCTCGCATCTCCTGTGGGCGGGACTAAGACACGAGGATAGGAGTCGAGGAGGGGAATTAGAGAAATTAGAAAGGGCCCAGGTCTAATCAGGTGGAAACTGACTACACCTGCAGAAAAATGACCAAGAAATGAAACAATAAATCAGTGATTTGGTGTTGTGGTAATCACGATTAAGGTTTTGTCACCAGGTTTTGAAAAAGCATGTGAGAGTAGCAAGGCTGTGGGGAGGAGGTGAGGATAGTGGAGTGAGACATTTGTTGAGATTACTTTAGTTATTCAGGATCCAGCGCAGAGCTTCTTGAGGAGGGTAAACAAAAAACAAGTAAGACTTTGTTTTCAGAGGAAGGCCACATATGCCCCTTTCACACCAACGTGGTTCCAGGGCCGGTTCGGAGCTGGAGCTTGAAAAGCACCGGTTTTTCCTGTTCACACCGCAGCGGAGCCGCCTCTAAGCTCCGGAATCCGGTTCGTTTCAAGCACCAAAAAGTTGTCGGTCTAGAAAGCAAGCACCGCATACGTCACGCTTACGTCGGAGGCGGGGGCTGGGGCATCAGTTTTAATGTTATACCATAGTAATTAATGTAACACTCTTACAGCCTTCTTACAGTGCAGACGCGTTTCTGCTTGCTCTTGCCTCTGCTTACTTTTTTATGCTGTTTTTCTATTTTTCTTTTTCTGAAAACTTCGAACAGCGGCTCCTGGACATTAACTTATCACTGGGACAGTTATTCTTCGTAAATAGACAGAGGGTTTCAGACATATTTCAATATTTTTACGACGACCTCAGTCTTACAGTGGCGTGGCCTAGCAACAGCTAAAGCCTGGTACAGCATGCTATTTAGCTTAAGCTAGTTAGCAGCAAAATGCCTCCGTTCTCTACAGATGACTTCCACAAACTTCTACAGAAGATGGCCGTGTTGGAAATGAAAATGCAATGGTTGGAAGTTAACGTGGAAGTCAATGGACTTGGTTGGAATGACACCACTTTACCAGTGTTGCAAAAGAATGGACAAAGGCATGCTAACTCAAAGCTAGTTAGCAGCTACAAGGATTCCAAAGAACAGGGGGGCTGTGTACCGGGTAATACATCTACAGGTTATAAATCTACAAGTGGTAGTCCTCCCTGGAACTCTCTGGGTGCAAAGCCGAAGAGTAAATCATTTCCATGGGATTTGGGAGGACGGATAACAGGCAGAGCCCAGCGCTCTGAAATCTGTGATGCGACCGCCTGGCCTGCATTGTTATCACCCAGGAAGAGCGCCTCTTCAACCCCTGTTCCTACTAGGAAACAGCAGTGGACAGCTGCTAAAGGGAGAATTACAAACAATCCTCCTAAACCACAGAGTGTGCCAATCCAGAACAGATACGCTCCGCTGACCGAGAGCCGGAGATCTCTTTCTGATGACCTGGATAACCTGTCCTCTTCACACAGCAGGGTAAGGACCAATAGCTACTCCAAAGTAAAAGGCTTAGAGGAAAGCTAACGACTGGGCCTGAAACTCTGATTGTGGGTGACTCTGCTGTAAGAGATGTAAAAGGTCTGTGTAGTAAGAACAACACCAAAGTACTCTGTTTTCCCAAGGATGTGGTCTCTGACTTGGCTGAGAAGATCCTGCATATTGGGGCTGAACATCAGACTTTAAAAAATGTGGTACTGCACATTGGAACAAATTATGTTGTGAAACAACAGTCAGAAGTGCTGAAAAAAGATTTGAAATGTCTGTTGGAAACTGTCAGCTCTGTAAATGCGGAGGTGTTCATCAGTGGCCCTCTACCGCCAGTCAGAAGAGGAGTGGAGAGATTCAGCCGATTGTTTGCACTGAACACGTGGCTTTCAACTGCCTGTACTTCATTTCATTTAATTTCAAACCTTTATTTATACAGATAAATCCCATTGAGATCATTGATCTCTTTTTCCAAGGTAGACCTGCTCAAGTAGTTCCACATGAAACATATAAAAACATAAACAGAACAACAAAAGGACATCATACAGCATCATTTACATAATTATCCACATAAACAGGTACCAATAGCTTCCGATTGAGTAGCATCCAACCCAGCTTTAAAAACATTTAGTGGCACCAGATTGTTCAGTTTCCATTTAATTTGCAGACTATTCCAAGACAGAGGAGCTGCGCATCTAAAAGTTGTCTTCCCTAAGACAGTCCTAGCAGTTGGCACATTTAATAAAACCACAGCATTCGATCTCAGGCACTAGCCACTTACAATTTTCCGTGAGATCAGGGAGCAGATATAAGATGGAAGTTTCCCTAACATGGCTTTGTATATAAAAATGTACCAGTGACTGAGCCTCCGTACAGTTAGTGAAAGCAAACCAGCCCTTGCATACAGGGTGCAGTGATGGGTTAATGCTTTACAGTTTGTCACAAATCTTAGTGCACTGTGATACGCAGCATCTAACTTGACCATTGGCAGGCATTCATATACATCAATCACCATAGTCCAGCACAGGTCAAAAGGTCACAGTGACTAGCCTTTTCCTGGCCTCAAGCGAGAAACAGGACTTGTTCCTGTAGAAGAAACCTAGCCTAACCCTCAGCTTTTTAAGCAGGTTATTGACATGAAGTTTAAAAGTGAGACAATCATCAAGCCAGATACCAAGGTATTTGTAACAGGTAACCACTTCAAGTTTTATTCCTTGCGTAGTTACAATATCTAAAACAGGCTCTGGTGTCTTTTTAGCTTTAGAAAAGAGCATTACCTTGGTTTTCTCAACATTTAAAAGAAGCTTTAGTTCAGAGAGCTGAGTCTGAATAATGTTAAAAACAGCCTGTAATTTAACACCAGCCTCCTTAATGGAGGGACCTGCACAGTACATCACAGTATTGTCCGCATAAAAATGTAAAGTAGTTTCATCCACATTTTCACCTAAACTGTTGATGTAGATGGAGAATAAAAGTGGACCTAAAACAGAACCTTGAGGAACACCATTAGCAATGTTTAACCACTCAGAAGACAGCCCATCAAAGTGAACACATTGGGACCTTTCAGAGAGGTAGTTTACAAACCACCCCACTGCATGGCTGGACATGCCTATACTGGCTAGCCTCTGCTTTAAAATGTGATGATCAACGGTGTCAAACGCTTTTGAAAGGTCAATAAATAGAGCTGCACAACTCTGCTTATTATCTAAAATACTCGCCACATCATTCACCACTTTCATTGTGGCAGTGATAGTGCTGTGTTGCTTTCTGAAGCCTGACTGATGTTTAGACAGGATGTCATTTGTACATAAAAACACTTTTACCTGTTCACTCACTAAGCGTTCAAGAACCTTAGCCAGAACTGACAACTTAGAGATTGGCCTATAGTTATTTAATAAGGTGGCCTCCCCTCCTTTTAGCAAAGGCAGGACATACGCTGACTTCCACAATTTTGGAATTGTGTTAGTGCTGAGGGAGAGGTTAAAAAGAGTAGTGAGAGGTGGAGCAATAAAATCTGCAGCTATCTTTAAAAAGAAGGGTTCTACGTTGTCCGGGCCAGCCGGTTTCTTAGGATCTAGCTTGGTTAAAGCTTCACGAACAACATCAACAGTAAAAGGGGTAAAACTAAAAGGGTTTTCCAACACACGTTTTTTCAGAGTCACATACTGTAGTGTTCACAGAAGCAGAGTTAGTGACAGAATCAAATAGAGAACCACAGGACACAAAATGCTCATTAAAGCAATTGAGCATAGTAGCCCTGTCCGATATAGTGCCAGAAGCTGACCATTCTGTCCATTTTATTGACAACTTTAACTTTTTCTGGGACCGCAGACATCTTTTTAAGGCAAATGGAGTTTGCCTAAACAAGTCAGGAGTGAAATTGTTTATCTCTAACGTATTCAACTGCCTACGTCATCAATCTGTTCCCTTTGCCAAGGACAAGCAAGAAGAGGAATCAAAACAAGAGAAAGACACAACACATCGCTCAGAAAACCTTGAAAATCTATCACTGCACCCGCCTGAGGAATGTTCTGATTATGGGAGACAAATGGAGGAGTCTCCACCGCCCTTCATCCCCCCTATCACCTCTGAGGATACTCTTCCTTCACCCCACAGCTCTCTCTACTCTCCGTTCACCCTCGACCACCCTCCTGCAGATCGCTGAACACACGAAGGAGATACAGAGGGTTGGCGCCGATTCCTTCCTGGAGTTCAAAGACCAAACTAAGGCGATACGCAGGGATGGCAGCATGTCCTTTACCCCCGCTCCTCAACGACGCCCATCAAAACCACCTCCCCCGTCTCCGTGCCTACGTCAACCACCTCCTCCCCCTGGACGCGCACCAACACCCCCATCACCATGCCTACCACAATCATCCGGACCAAATCGTCCTCCCCCCCCTTCAAGACTGCTGTCTCCGAAGCCTGATAAGGATGTGTGTGTACAAAATGCAACAAACTCTTACTGATATGTGCTGGGTCCAGGCTCAAGGGCGTATGGCACTCTCAACTCTTTCCAGGACATGCCGGGGCCCTGCCTGCCTGTAGCTTTGCCGATATCTGTGTTGATAGGTAACAGATTAAGAGTGGTGAATACAATTTAGCAGTGACTCCATGTCAGCCACAGCTTGTTACAAAAAACCTGACTGATAGTGTGTTTAACGAACTTAAACTAGCTTTATTAAATGTCAGGTCTTTGGCAGGTAAAACATTTTTAATCAATGATTTTATCACTGAGCACAATCTCGATTTTATGTTTTTAACGGAAACATGGATTGAACAAAATAACAGTGCAGCTGTTCTTATCGAATCAACCCCTCCCAACTTTAGTTTTATGAGTCAGGAAAGAATACATAAGAGAGGAGGTGGAGTTGCTATTTTGTTCAATGATTCCATTCAATGCAGGAAGACATTTTATGGGAACTTTGCTTCTTTTGAATATGTGGCCCTTCAGCTGAAATGCTCCTCTCGAGCTCTGTTCCTAAATATCTATAGACCACCCAAATACTGTGCAAGCTTTTTTGATGACTTTACTGAACTGCTGTCTATAGTGTGTATTGACTTTGACCGTCTAGTCATTGTTGGTGATTTTAACATCCATGTTGACAACCCCCAGGACAGAGGGGCAAAATAACTGTTTTGTGTTCTTGATAACTATGGACTGACTCAGCATGTGACGGAGCCCACGCACAATAAGAGGCACACTCTGGATTTAATAATCTAAAAGGGTCTGAATATCTCTGACTGATGTTGCATTCTCTGATCATTCCTGTGTTTTCTTTGAGAGCTCTATTTCTGTTCACAAAAATGTTCAAAAAGAGGTAACCACAAAGCGATATTTAACTGAAAATACTAGGGAAATGTTTACTCAGAATTTTTCTTCCACACTTGCCCCTGCTAACATCTCAGTAAATGAGCTAGTAGATCATTTTAATTCAAACATTTTAAATGTTATAGATGCCATTGCTCCAACTAAAGTAAATGAAGTGACTGGGAAGAAAATATCTCCATGGAGAAAGGCCATGACCGTGAGAACAGAGAAAAGAGAGTGTTGAAAAGCTGAACGCAGGTGGCGAAAAACAAATCTCCAGGTGCACTTTGAAATCTATAAAGAGAGACTTGGCCTTTATAATTTGGAATTTAAATTTGCCCGACAGTCTTTCTTCTCTGATATCATTGCCAAAAACAAAAACAACGCACGTGCCTTGTTCGCTACTGTCAACAGACTAACTAACCCCCCAGTGTCAGTAGCCTCTGAATTTCTATCCACCAGGGCGTGCAATGAATTTGCCTCCTTCTTCATTGACAAAATTCAGAAAATCAGACAAGCAGTCAGTGCCTCTGTATCAGGTACAGCAAATGTGTTGTCCCTATGTCCACCTAATATCAATTCAAACAACATGACACAATTCCATCAGATTAATGATAAAAACCTAGAGGACATTATACAACTTCTGAAATCCTCCTCCTGCTGCCTTGATAGTATTCCAACAGGGTTTTTCAAAAATGTTTTTCCTTGCATGGCCTCAGATCTACTTCATATAGTAAACACATCTCTTCACTCAGGTGTTTTTCCACAGGCCCTGAAAACTGCAGTCATTAAACCGCTCTTAAAAAAACATAATCTAGACGCTTCAGTAATAAACAATTACAGTCCCATATCAAACCTCCATTTCATTGAAAAAGTAGCCTTTCAACAGTTGAGTAATTTCTTGCATTTAAATAGCTGTTTGGATGTGTTCCAGTCAGGATTTCGTCCAAACCACAGCACTGAGACTGCTCTTGTAAAGGTCTTCAATGACATCCACTTAAACACAGACAGTGGCAGAACTTCAGTGTTAGTATTATTAGATCTCAGTGCTGCGTTTGACACTGTTAACCACAACATATTACTAGACCGACTAGAAAACTGGGTGGGACTTTCGGAAACAGTTCTAAATTGGTTTGAATCCTACTTCAAGGACAGAAACAACTTTGTTTCTATAGGTAAATACAAATCTGAGTTGACAAATATGACATGTGGGGTTCCTCAAGGCTCCATCCTGGGGCCTCTTCTCTTTAACATCTATATTCTACCACTGGCTCAGATAATGAAAAACAACAAAATAAGTTACCATAGATATGCGGATGACACACACATTTACATAATCATTTCACCAGGAGACTATGCTCCAATTCAAACACTGAGTAAGTGCATTGAACAAATCAATGACTGGATGTGTCAGAACTTTCTCCAATTAAACAAAGACACAACTGAGGTAATGGTCTTTGGAGCCAAGGCAGAACGTATAAAAGTTAGTGCTGAGCTTCAGTCTGCAATGTTCAAAACAACAGATAAAGCCAGAAATCTAGGTGTAGTCATGGACTCTGACCTGAGTTTCAACAGTCACATTAAAACAATGACTAAATCAGCATACTATCACCTACAGAACATATCTAGGATTAAAAGACTAATGTCACAGCAGGATTTGGAAAAACGTGTCCATGCTTTTATCTTCAGTAGACTGGACTACTGTAATGCAGTGGCAAACCATGTCTATCACAACTGGATCTTCTGTAGACACACACACTCCCCGCCGCCGCGCTGCCCCCCCCCCCCCCCCCCTCCGCGGCATGATAATGTCCGTCTTTTCACTGAATTGTCGTCTTGAAAAGGGTACTCACAACAACTTCGCAACAACTTCATCTTCACCTGTTGCACTTGTCATTTCAACGTTAAAAACAATGAAAAGGCATGAATTGCTTCGTCGCATTCATCTAGATCCTCTGTCTCAAGCCAGTTAACTAGCGGGCCTTCTAGAGTACCCTGGAACCGAGGAAAACTCTGAAAGAATACGCCCATTGGCTACAAATCAATATATGATTGGTTGATCCAACTGTCAGTCCAAACGTACGCTCACATTCAGTGCAACGGCCAGGGCATTCTATCAAGGATATAGAATACCTTGGTTGAAGGATATTCTACCCAGAGACCCAGAACAAGATCTGATTGGTTGCTTTCTTTTATAACACAAAACCACTGAAATGCGTAGTGCATGGTCCGAGAAGGACAAACAAATCAACGTAACACTGTAATATTACAGATCAACAACACAGATACGATTCTCATTTATTCATTTGATATACATTTTATTTATATAATTAAATCGATTTTTGTTTTTGTTTTATCTGAGTGTTCCAGGGTATTATCTGAATACCTTGAAGGCCCTGACGGTTCGCCACTGCTGTAATGGTGTCTTTACAGGTCTCACTAAAAAATCTATTAGAAAGCTGCTGCTCTGGTCCTCACTAACACTAAGAAAGTGGATCACATCACTCCTGGTCTGAAGTCTTTACACTGGCTTGCTGTGTGTCAAAGAATATATTTCAAAAATACTGCTGCTGGTTTATAAAGCACTGAATGGTTTAGGCCCAAAATACATTTCTGATCTTCTGTTAAATTATGAACCATCCAGATCTCTCAGGTCTTCAGGGACTGGTCAGATTTCTGTCCCCAGAGTCAGAACTAAACATGGTAAAGCAGCGTTCAGTTATGCTCCAAATATCTGGAACAAACTCCCAGAAACCTGCAGGTCCGCTACAACTCTTACTACTTTTAGATCCAGGCTGAAGACTTATCTTTTTGTCGCTGCTTTTAATTGAAACTGAGCCGTTGTGTTCATCAGTAAAGTGGAACTTCTGTGTGAACTATTCATATCTTAAACTGCACTGTAACTTTTTATTCATGTATTTTTTCTTTTAATGTTTCTTTTATTATCTTTTACTCTTTTTAAATGCCTTTGTCTGAATGTCTTTCATTTTAGTAAAGCACCTTGAATTGCCTTGTGTTGAAAGGTGCTATATAAATAAACTTGCCTTGCCTTGCCTGCCTTGCCTTGCCTAATGCTGCAAATCTGGGTATTTTGAGCTTGGCGCATGCAGAGGCTAACAACAGCTAGCTCTAACGCCATCGAATAGCACGTATATTTCAGTGTTGTAGTCAAGTCACCAATTCACGAGTCCAAGTCACTCTCGAGTCACCACTCTTCGAGTCCAAGTCCGAGTCACCAAGAGAGATTCGTGGTCGAGTCCGAGTCCAAGTCCGAGTCACCCAAGGAGTGTCCGAGTCGAGTCCGAGTCATCATTACCTGTGTTCGAGTCCGAGTCCAAGTCCGAGTCACCCAAGGAGTGTCCGAGTCGAGTCCGAGTCATCATTACCTGTGTTCGAGTCCGAGTCACCTAAGAAGAGTCCAAGTCAAGTCCGAGTCACAAGCCTTCATGTATTAATCTTCGTGGATATATGTGTTGAAATGTAGCTGCTCCTCTACATTGCTTTTATCCTGTCATGTTATACTAATCTGTCTATTGAACTGCTGTGAAGCCAGTTTGGCTACGATTCTTGTAATAAGTGCTATACAAATATAAAGCTTATTATTAATATTATTATTAATATATATAAATAAACTATATTTAAAATGAGTTACCTTTTAGAGAAGTGATTATATTTGTATGCCAATATTTTTTCTATGGTAAAGTTTTCGTTTTGCACTTTTATTTTGATAGTAATAAGATCGGGACTCTTATTTTGAAAGAACTTTTACCGGTTAAATCGGTTTACTGATAAAGATTTAGCCCCAGAAAGCACATGGCTACTTAGCATGCAAAATTACATCATTCTGCATGTTAAGTAGCCATGTGCTTTCGTGTTATCGGCTGAATCTTTATTTATTGATTAGATCACGTTACTCTGATGATAGTGTTCAACACAGCCTAGATATGTCTGAACTTGATCCTTAAGAGTAATGTGTTATGGAGCCTTCTCTTCAATATTGTTCCCACATAATGAGCATTTTGCGCTGCTCTTTTCCAATGTGGAAGCAGATTGTGTGAAAGCATACAGCACTATACAGGGTGTGTCTCTAGACATCTTTAGACTGGAATAGCGGGGCCCAGTACGTGAACTCGCCTCGCAGGTACACATGCCAGGATAGAGGACATCAGACTCCAGAGAAAATTTGCTCGAGTCCCAGTCCAAGTCGGAGCGTCAATGTACAAGTCGAGTCTGAGTCATTGTGGAGGGGGGGAATTCACGAGTCCAAGTCCAAGTCAGCGTACTCGATAATTCACGAGTCCGAGTCCAAGTCATCGTGCGCCAGTATTCACGAGTCCAAGTCAGAGTCGCGTCAATCAGTGCGCGAGTCCGAGTCAAGTCACGAGTCCCGAAAATCGGCACTCGAGTACTCCATCTCTGGTATATTTACCTTCTTTCTCCTACCGAATCGTCGTTGAAGTTGATGATGATTGTAAAGAACTTTTGAATGTAGCAACGACTGTAAAGTTGGTAGTAAACTCGTCCCATTTCTTCCATTTCGTTTTCGACAGAGCAAAACGAGTAGCGCTTCAATACAATCGGCCATTGTTGTTGTTGTCGATATGAGGGGTTTCCGCGCGGTTTGGCTTTATGAAGCAGGCACGCAAACGGCTCTGAGCGGTGTGAACAGAGCGGGAGCTGAACCGAAGAACCGGTTCCGAACCAGAAAATCTCTAGCCTTGGTGTGAAAGGGGCAATAGAGTTGCTTTGTGTATTTTAGCTGTTTTCCAGAAATCCTCTCTGGTGTCAGGCTGTGAGGGAGGCTGCTGATGATGAGAGGCTTGGTGTCGGCTCCAGAAGCTATGGATTTATCCATGTTTAACAAACTCCTTTTGGCACCATGACTTTAAGTTACTCTCTGTGCACATTGTTCCCAGAGAAATGCACCAATAAGCCACTGGACAGTACCTAGCATTAGCACATGGTGGAGCATTTAGCAGCTAAAGAGACAAATAGCTTTCTAATACAAAATTGAGAGACGAGTTAACTGGACTAGAAACATGATTCAAAACTAATTGCCTGAATGACACTTCAGGCAAGCTGTATGTGGACATGAGGAACTGATAGCCTCACTTAACCTAAAGGAGATTGATATTACCACCATTATGTGTTTATAGCTTTCTCTTCTTCCAAGAAGTGGTGGGATCATTTATTGTTACTATAATTGGATTCTTTATTTTCTTGTGTTATTCTGTGCATAGGAATTATGTTTCAGATGTTCTATAACTATTGTCTGTTCCTGTCTAAATCTGTCTTTCTTCCAGTCATGACTTTATTGGGGAGTTCACCACCAGCTACAGAGAGCTGTCCCGGGGGCAGAGCCAGTTCAATGTGTATGAGGTAAAATGCAAGAATAGCTAAACTTTATCAACAAATAGCTACAATTAATCCAAGACATTGTCCACAACTTTATTTTAAAGGATATCCGAATTGTTTAGGGAACTCTGAGCCTCATCAGAAATGTCTTGTCAGTGTTATTTATTATTTATTTGAGTAATCTTTATTGTGTTCTAAATAAGCGCCAACATCTGAGGACAATATCCTCTACATCCACAGCTCAGTCATTAACTGAATAACTAATCACTTGTGTCAAATAGACACTGATTTATTCTTCTCTATCTTGTGATCAAGGTTTTGAATCATAAAAAGAAAGGAAAGAAGAAGAAGTACGTCAATTCAGGAACGGTAAGAGCTGTCGAGTGATTCAGGGCCATGAGTCACAGCAGCCTTGTTTTCAACCAGCAGATGTTTACTCACTCCTCACTTCCTGTTTTCACTTTCTCTCCGTCTCCAGGTGACTCTGCTGTCTTTCAAAGTGGACTCAGAATGCACGTTCGTGGATTTCATCAGAGGAGGGTAAGAGCTCCCTGTTAAATGTTTCATCAGTGTTTCACTGAAGGACACCACTGGAGTTTACGCTTGTCTTTTGCCGGGTTCCATCAGACAATGGAACAGTGAAATTAATGTTGAATTCACAAATGTTCCCACAATGCAAGTCTAATTTGACTTCCGCTTTGTTGACAATATTGAAAACAAAAGTTTAGTCTGTTCTTTTTATTTATTTTATACACTTTGATTCTTAAACACAAAATGACAGCAATGACAGAGCGGTTGTGATGAATACAATATATGAATACATTACAACAACAACAACAACAACAACAACAACAACAACAACAACAACAACACAAACAGTCAGCTTGGTCATACAACAAATCATACAAAACAGATACTATCCTCAGGTGAGCTGCTAATTTTCAATTGTTTGATCTCCTGTGGTTTTCCATTGCACAGCTCAATGTCACTGTGCCTTCTTTATGGTTATTGATAGGACTTCAAACACAGATCTAACAACCAAAGCGACGATATTAGCTGTATTGGCAGTTGCCATTTTTGCCTGCGAGTTTGAGAGACAGCTGGAAGCTCTTTAACTTCTATTTGTAGAAAGTAGACTTCACTCACCCTCGAGTCGCTGCACTGTTTTAAATATTACAAAAGTAAAGTCATGGATTATTTAACCTCTGCTTCTTATCCTCCACAAACATAGTTTCAGTGTAGCCCAGCCCCAAACAGGCAGTGATTCTCTGCTCTGGATTTGGAAACAGTAAGCACAAGTGCAGACAAATAGTAAAAATGAATATGGAGCATATAGAACATTGGGCAGGACAATTTGAAAATATAGTGAATTGCCATAACGCCCAAAATATGAGATTAATTAAAGACAAAAATAAAGTGTTCAGCATGATAATAGTCAGATGCTCCAGCATTGGGATTTAAAAGCACAGTTACAGAGCTTTGAGGAGTCATAGTGCAGACCCCTGCCTCGTGCTTTATTATAGTGACAGCATGGAGCTGTTGATGAGTGTCTCTCAGCGAAGGTTGGACATCTGTAAATGTGCGAGATACCGCCACAGTGCTATCATCTCTGCTTTGACTGATACCGATGTGCTCAATCTCCCTCCAGGACACAACTCAATTTCACCGTGGCCATCGACTTCACAGCATCCAACGGTAGGACGGCGTTTCATCTCTGTGCATGCAGTCAATGTCCTCACCTCCGTTCAGTTAAAAGGTTTCTTCAGTGTCGCTGCACACATGACAGATTGGATTGGATTGTGTGTGCGTTTGTATGTGTGTGCAAACGTGTGAATTGGGATCTGGTCAGTGTGAGGGTGTCATGTCTAGGAAACTAATAGTGAAAGTTTATTCTTTATGTTAGTTTTGTCATGTCGCTTTGCCCTGTGCTTTATGTTTATTCCCTTAATTAATCATCCCTCTCATTTCAGGCCTCCACGCTCCCCGCCCCCTTCTGTCTCCTGCGTCCTTGATTGTTTTCCCCGCCCTGATTGTTTCCACCTGTGTCCCCTTTACCTGTGTATATATTGTGGTAGCTTCCTCCTGTTCATTGTCAGTTCGTTTTCTTACTATGACCCACGTTCCTGATTACCTCACGGACTTCCCACGGATCTACCTCATTGATCACTTGCTAGTTTTCCTCGAAAGAGTATATTTGTTTTCCTTGTTTTGATTACTGTGCTAAATTCCAGTAAAGTCTTTACTTTTGAAAACACTATCTGAGTCGTGCAATTGAGTTCATGCCTCAGAGTCTCTTCTTGACAGTACGAACTGACCTTTAAAATGAACTCAGCCGACTCAGACCAGCTAAAGAACGCCATCCGCTCTCAGGGCCAACGTCTTGGGCAACAAGAAGAGCAGATGGCCGCCATACAGCACGGAGTGCAGCACCTATCCAACAGCCACGGGGAACTACAATCATCGGTGACAACCCAGGTGAATCTGCTGGCAGCTGAGGTCCAGCGTGTGCTCACTCACCTGCAGGCTGCTTCTCCTCCCACGACTCCCCCGGTTCCGGCGGCGACCGGTTCCGATCCCAACCGGTCTACTGAGCCGCACAGTACTTCCATGCGTCTGGCTCCACCCGAAAAATACTCCGGAGACTCGGAGGGCTGCCGGACGTTCATTGTGCAGTGTGAGTTACACTATCACCACCAACCGGCTGCTTTTCCCACGGACAATTCCAAAGTGGCTTTCATGATCTCCCATCTCTCCGGCCGAGCAGCAGCGTGGGCTACGGCAGAGTGGTCCCGAGGCTCCCCCATCTGCGGGTCTCTGGAAAACTTCATAGACACTATGAGAAAGATCTTCAATCAAACCATGCCGGGCAGGGAAGCAGCTCGGGCTCTGATTAAGCTGAAACAACATCAGCGGAGTGTGGCAGCCGATAGCGGCTGGAACTCCGCTGCATTGTTTGACGCTTTTGTCAGCGGTCTCTCGGATTCCCTACAAGACCAGCTGGCGCCTCTCGATCTGCCCGCTGACTTGGACTCTGTCATATCCATGGCAATAAGGATAGGCAATACGGATAGACAATCGTTTGACGGAGAGGAGAAGGAATAAATCCAAGGATGCGGTTGATCCGCCTCCCCAGAGGAGACGCTCGCCGCTGGATACTACTTCTTCTTGGAGGCCCCGTCACCCCTCACCTGCATTCCGGACAACAGCGCCCCCTGGCTCCGTGGAGGAGCCAATGCAGTTGATTAAAGGAGGGCCTGTGCTTCTACTGCGGGCAGCGCGGACATCCACAAGCGGCTTGTCCGGTAAAAGAGGAGGCTCACCAATAAAGAGGAGTACGTTGGTGAGCCGGATCTCTTCCTCTGACTTTCCTCCTCGCACCCTGACCCGCATCCAGGTAAAGATCAGAGACAATGTAGTTACTCATGGTGCTCTCATTGACTCAGGGGCAGATGAAAGTCTTATGGATTGGAGTTTAGTTAAAAGATTGGACATACAAACTAAACCTCAGCCTCTTGAAGCGAGTGCTCTCGATGGGTGGCTGTTGTTTAAAGTGACTCACCAAACAGAGCCTTTAGAAATAAGATGCAATGATAACCATCACGAGACAATGTCATTTCACTTGTTTAATTCAGCCCAACATCCACTCATTTTGGGGTTTCCCTGGTTGAAACTTCATAACCCTCACATAGATTGGCAATCTGGGAGGGTGGAGGGGTGGGGAAAGAATTGCAGAGATCACTGTGTTAAGCAGGTAGCGGAGATTGACAGAAGAGGTAACACTGGGAGGGTTAGGCAGGGAACTATCCCAGAAATATATTTTCCTAATGTTCTTTCAGTCCCTTCCTGCTACCACGATTTAAGTGAAGTATTCAGTAAATCCAAGGCTCTGACTCTTCCGCCTCACCGCCCCTATGACTGTGCTATCGACCTGATTGCTGGGTCTACAATTCCTAAGGGTCGACTATATGCTATTTCAGGACCTGAGAAAGAGGCCATGAAGGACTATATTGATGCCTCCCTCAAAACAGGCCTTATTCGCCCTTCCTCATCACCAGCAGGAGCGGGGGTTTTTTTTGTTGGGAAAAAGGATGGGTCTCTTAGGCCCTGTATTGACTACTCACCTCTCAATGACATTACGGTTAAAAACCGGTACCCCCTTCCTCTCATCTCGTCAGCCTTCGAGCAGCTTCAGGGAGCCAAGGTTTTCACCAAGTTAGACCTGCGTAACGCTTATCATTTGGTCAGGATCAGGGAGGGCGATGAATGGAAGACGGGTTTCAACACCCCTTCAGGCCACTATGAATACCTCGTAATGCCCTTTGGTTTATCAAATGCTCCTGCTGTTTTCCAGGCTATGATCAACGACGTGTTGAGGGAGTTTCTGAACCGTTTCGTTTTTGTATATCTTGACGACATTCTGATCTACTCCCCTGACCTTGACACCCATAAACAACATGTCCGCCAGGTTCTACAAGAGCTGCTCCAGATTGGTTGTTTGTCAAAGCAGAAAAATGCGAATTCCATGCAGAGACAGTCACTTTCTTGGGCTTCATCATTTCGCCAGGTCAGGTTAGGATGGACCCAGAGAAGGTTAGCGCAGTAGCTTGTTGGCCTACCCCTGACTCTCGTAAGAAAGTGCAGCAGTTTTTAGGCGTTGCAAATTTTTACAGACGTTTTGTGCGGAGGTTCAGTGCTATTGCAGCCCCTCTTCATGTCCTCACGTCCCCTCAAGTGCCTTTTTTGTGGTCTCCTCAGGCTGAGGAGGCTTTTTCTCGGCTTAAAGGAATGTTCACCTCTGCTCCCATACTCACCTTGCCGGACACCACTCGTCAGTTTGTGGTAGAAGTGGATGCCTCCAACGAAGGGGTGGGAGCGGTCCTCTCCCAGCGACTACAGAAGGACAACAAACTTCACCCCTGCGCTTTCCTGTCCAGGAAGCTCTCCCCAGCAGAGAGAAATTACGACGTGGGAAACCGTGAGTTGCTGGCCGTGAAGCTGGCACTGGAAGAGTGGAGGCATTGGTTGGAGGGAGCCGAGCATCCTTTTGTGGTTTGGACCGATCACAAAAACTTGGAGTATATAAGAAAGGCCAAAAGACTGAACTCCCGCCAGGCTAGGTGGACCTTGTTTTTTAACCGTTTTGACTTTGTTCTTTCCTTCAGGCCGGGGTCTCAGAATGTCAAGCCTGACGCTCTGTCCCGTCTGTTTGTGCCTGCAGTCAAGGAGCCGGAACCCATCATCAAATTAAACCGGGTGGTAGGAGCGCTGACTTGGTCAGTAGAGAAGGAGGTCATACGAGCCAATGCTGGAGCTCCTGCACCAAGGGGTTGCCCGCCTAACCGGCTTTTCGTTCAGGAGGCCGAGCGACCACAGGTGATCCACTGGGCTCACACTTCGCTGCTCACCTGTCACCCTGGAGTCAAGAACTATGTTCATCATAAAACAACGTTTCTGGTGGACATCCATGGAGAAGGAGGTGAAGGAGTATGTGGAGGCGTGCCCTGTCTGCGCTCGAAACAAGACCTCTTCCAGGGCGCGAATAGGACTATTACAACCACTCCCTATTCCCAACAGACCCTGGTCAGAGATCTCCATGGACTTCGTCACTGGCCTGCCCCTCTCTAGAGGTAAAACCACAGTTCTTACGGTAGTGGACCGTTTTTCGAAAATGACACATTTCATTGCTCTGCCCAAGATGCCCTCAGCGAAGGAAACGGCTGAGGTCATGATGCACAATGTGTTTCGGCTTCATGGTTTCCCAAAGGATATTGTCTCCGACCGGGGCCCCCAGTTTGTGTCACGCTTCTGGAAGGAGTTCTGCAGCCTCATCGGTGCCACGGTCAGTCTCTCGTCAGGATACCATCCGGAGTCTAACGGCCAGACAGAGCGCCTAAATCAAGAACTGGAGACCTGCCTGCGCTGCCTGGTGTCCCAGAATCCATCCTCCTGGAGCGAGCACCTCACCTGGGTTGAGTATGCGCACAACATCCTCCCTACTTCTGCCACGGGCCTGTCCCCGTTTCACTGTGTTTATGGCTACCAGCCGCCACTGTTCCCAGCCACAGAGAGGGAGGTCACGGTCCCGTCTGCCCACGCGCTGGTCAGGCGTTGTCGGCGAGTGTGGGCTGCGGCTAGGAAGATCCTCTGCAGGAATTCACAACTGGTGAAAAGAGCAGCAGACCGAAAACGCCGACCAGCTCCTGTATACCAGCCAGGCCAAAAAGTCTGGCTTTCTACACGAGACCTTCCCCTCCACGTACTCTCCCGTAAATTGGCTCCCCGGTTTGTGGGTCCTTTTCCCATCACCAAGGTCATCAACCCGGTTTCAGTGAGACTACGGCTTCCCAGGTCCATGAAGGTACATCCCACCTTCCATGTAGGGAAACTAAAACCCTTGAAGGAGAGCGCTATGGTTCCCACCGCCAAACCCCCCCCCCCCCCCCCCCGGATGATTGATGGAGGTCCGGTTTACACCGTCAAGAAGATATTGGCTAGTCGGAAAAGGGGTAGAGGGCGACAGCTACTGGTTGACTGGAAGGGTTCTGGTCCTGAGGAGCGGATATGGATTCCTTCCCGCTTCGTCATAGATAAAAGCCTCATTGAGGATTTTGACCGCCTCAACTCAGAGGAGCCTGGGCCGTCAGGAGCCGTCCCTAGAAGGGGGGGTACTGTCATGTCTAGGAAACTAATAGTGAAAGTTTATTCTTTATGTTAGTTTTGTCATGTCGCTTTGCCCTGTGCTTTATGTTTATTCCCTTAATTAATCATCCCTCTCATTTCAGGCCTCCACGCTCCCCGCCCCCTTCTGTCTCCTGCGTCCTTGATTGTTTTCCCCGCCCTGATTGTTTCCACCTGTGTCCCCTTTACCTGTGTATATATTGTGGTAGCTTCCTCCTGTTCATTGTCAGTTCGTTGTCTTACTATGACCCACGTTCCTGATTACCTCACGGACTTCCCACGGATCTACCTCATTGATCACTTGCTGGTTTTCCTCGAAAGAGTATATTTGTTTTCCTTGTTTTGATTACTGTGCTAAATTCCAGTAAAGTCTTTATTTTTGAAAACACTATCTGAGTCGTGCAATTGAGTTCATGCCTCAGAGTCTCTCCTTGACAGAGGGTCTTTGGTAATGCTCTCTGTCTGAGAGTGAAACGGTTAGGGTTCATTTATTGGTGTCAATCAATGAAAACATGTAAAATACTAGTATTTACTTGTGTGGTGTTGTAATAAAGAAATGCATTACAAACAGGTGAGAGAAATCAGAGGAGTTATTACTTTAACATCTCAGCATCATCATATCTGGCACCAAGTCTTACAATGTTCCGACGCTTTGCTGAAACATCGACAAAGTGCTCTCACATAAAACAAGCAAGTGAACTAAACAACAACATCTACAAATACACAAAGTAAAACAGATAGAAAATAATTCAACAAGAATAAATAGATTATAAAATAATAAAATCTCATAAAAGCAAAGAGTGACTTAAAAGAGCCGAAGAAAATAAATGTTTAACTATGAAATAATATAAATCAGTATATAGCTCCAACACTTGTTAAAGTGAATACAAAAAAAAAATGCGACAGCCCTGGTTAAAATGTTGAAAATGAAAGGATTAAGACCATAAATCGAACTTGTTGTTGCTGCCGGTTTGTGCCTCTGTTCATGATGATGCAATATGACACAAAATACTATTTTGCTAAATTGCATGGTATAGAGTTATTCCATTCACATGCATAAACTCCACTGAACATTACTTTGATGAATTTAGCATTAAATATATCAAAGATTGAGTATTTGTTCATTATGTTCGTCCCTGTGTGTGATGGTGTGCTGGTGGTCTCTCCAGGTAACCCGTCCCAGCCCACCTCCCTGCATTACATGAGTCCGTACCAGATGAATGCGTACGCCATGGCTCTGAAGGCAGTGGGGGAGATCATCCAGGACTACGACAGTGACAAACTCTTCCCAGCGTACGGCTTTGGAGCGAAACTGCCTCCGGATGGCAAGATCTCCCACGCCTTCCCACTGGTAAGCATCTAAAAGCACTCAGAGAAAATTGACTTTTGTTATTATTTTAATTCAGTACAAGGCAATGTTTTGCTAACTAAGTTCCAAGTGCTTTGGATAACAGTCAGCTTGTTGAAGCAGAGAGACAATGTTACCAATTTAACCGTGGTTATTTTATTTTTGGCTCTCAGCATAGACCTTATCACTGCCAGGATGTAAAATGTGTCCATGTATTCAATGTAAGCTCTTGCTGCACTGATGTAAAGCCTGATTAAGTTCTGGATCTCCTCCAAGGTTGACTTTGGCTAAATCATTTAAATCAAACTCTGTACAGGGGCACTTCCTGTTCGAAACAGTAACACCATCCAGCTGTAGCTCGGTCTCTATGGTCTTGGGAACTGAAGGGTCCCCAACTACAGACGAAGTGCTGAGCGTGTTCCTGGAGAGGTGCCACTTCATCTCCTGCCCTTGAGCAAGGAACATACTGCTCCCTGGTTGCTGTACAGCAGCCAACCCCAATTAGTGACCCGCGGGCTAGATCCGGCCGACGAGGCAAATGCATGGCCCGCGCTGATCTACTGGCATTCACTTGTTATAACATATTAATGAAATGTCCGCGGTTTCGCTTTATTTTGACCTCAGTTGACACTCGTAAACCTGACCCTTGACCCTATCGCGTTCATATGCAATACGTGCTTCGCGCGCTTGACTTACTCGTCACCACCTGGAATAGCGGCAAACACATATAAACAATAGCTCGCCAGCTAGCCGCCTGTCATCCCAGCCCAGCGATTGACCAACATGACACTAACGGGCCGTGGATAACTCAAACCCAGGATGGAATTCGCTAAAAAGAGGAAGGTAGACCAGGAGAACTGTCAGTTCAAAACTGACTGGACTGAGAAGTATTGTTTTTTTTACCGGACCACGCCAATGCTAAACCGACTTGTTTGATTTGCATGCAGAATGTAGCTGTAATCAAATCAGACAACCTGAAGCAGCACTTCACCTCTATTCATGCTGCCAGTTTTAATGCTAACTATCCAGAGAAATCTGACCAGTGCACACAAAAGATAGCAGGTTTGCTTGCATCTACAAGCACTCTGTTTCCACAATGTCGAAAATAACATCGGCACAAGAGAGCGCAACAGCTGCCTCATTTGCACGTCTCTTGGACGCTCGCTAGAGCCAAGAAGCCGTTTGCTGATGCTGAGTTAATTAAACGGTGTGCGATAGACATGGCTCGTGAAGTTTTAAATCCTGATGAAAAACAACAAAAAAAGGTTGTAGAGCTAACCTGTTAAGCCCCAAGGTCCTCGTCGGTGGGTACTTTTTTCACGACACTGTCTCAGGGGATCTTAATATTTAAGAACCTATTAATGTGTTATACCAGATTAACGGAATAATCTTAGCTAACTGACGATACAAACCATTTTTACCAAAACAAAACACAAGTCTCATAAGAAGCATCTAAATGACCCGAGCGAAAAATGCTAACGCACTTTGGCACAGAACTCAAGATAAAAGATACCCTTATTACTTATCGTAGCTGCACATACAATATATCCGATTAAAGCTGAGGTTCCACAGATTATTTAGGTATATAGTATCATCACTGAGTGATCCGAACTCTTGACAGGGGAAGCAAACTCAGACATCACAACACGTACCTTTACGGAGCCTTTATGGGAGATCGTCTCACCGTAGCTGTCAATCTGATCAAAAGTCTTGTTCAATGGCATTAAAACAAGAAAAAACGCGGCTGGATCGGTTAATCCATAGGTTGATATTGTTTCTGGGTAATATATATATATTTTTTATAATCCATAATTCCATATTTATGTACAAATCGGAGAGTAAAAGTTAGCTGCTAATGGTAGCCACCAGAGTTATCGCAGCTATGCGGCAGTCTCACACACACACATTACCAAATAAGTTCCCCTCGATTCCATTGGCTCTGACGGTTAGAAAGAGATGTCAATCAGCAAAATCGAGCAAGTCCACCCAAATGACCCCAGAAGTGTTTTTTTGTTTCTAAATCTCTCTAAAAAGGTCAAATTTCACTTATTTTGCATCAATCTTGATACAGGGTACTTATTATATGTTGTAGTTTGGATTCCTAAAGCTTTTTTTTTTTTGGACGGACACAATCATTTACATTTTTTTACTGTGTTCGATCTGAATTTACTTTAAAATAAAATGATTCTGACACTTCTACATCCAACTCACAGGTGTAACCTTGCTTTGAGAAAAAATATTATTAATTTAACACTTTTAGAAGGGAAGATATGGTCATTTGTTCTGGGAATGTCATTTTCGAGCCTGAGACCTGAAAAACAGGCTCGGGGCTTAACAGGTTTTAAAGCAGGTGCCGCTGTCGGCTAACACGGCAACCAGAAGAGTAGAGGTTTTAGCGGAGGAGTGTTTTTCCAGTCTATTCACGGATTTGAAGAAAACAGAGGCTATATCCCTAGCCATAGACTCGTCCTATGACCGAACCGACATGGAACAGCTGTCTGTGTTCGTACGATTTTTTTTATGGGAAGATATTGCCGGGAAGAGCTGCTGTGTTTGCTTACTCTTCCCGGGCGCACGACCGGGGAAATAATCTTCCACGAGCTGACACAATTCTTCGAAAAGAATGGTTTGAATGCGAGTCAAATCGTCTCCCCTCTGCTTCTAACACTAGGATGGATTCAATGCAAATGATGTATTTGCTTTCAAATCCTCTTTTTCCAGAAAACCAACATGGCACCACAGATGGCTGCCTTGGTGTGTCAGTGTGCCCTGTTTTGTTTTGTTTGGTTTGCTTTTTAATACAGTGCTTCATTAAACTCTGTATATTACAGCTAAGAGAATACCAATTAGAATGTGGATCAGTCTATTGATATGTATCAGATAATATTCAATCAATAATTTCCCTTTTACTCTAATTCAGCCAAAAACTACATTTAGTTCCACATATCGTTATCATGGTCAGTCCTTCAATTCTTGAGTGTAACGTTTAAATCTGCTGCATCAAGTTTGAAGTTTAAGAGCAGAAGAATGTGAATGACAAGTTGGAAATAAACCAGAGTCATGGGTTGCTCTCTTACTTGCAGCTACATTATGCCTTGTGATGTTATAATTATTTGATATTCTTATTAGGCGCCAATAGGCAGCAATTGATCCATTTCATACAGTGTTAGAATCAAATTACACACCAAAAGCCCCTTTTATGAGAACGCACGCCAATCCTGATTGTGCTATACCCGTTGTCCCTGATTAGGGTTTGAGGTTTGGTGAAGGTCGATCTTGCTTCATTGTACAGACATCGGATCCAAGACGGATTTCACAACAACATCTGCAGTGAAGCTGGTGAGGGTAGGGGTGTAAAAGGTGTCCGCAAACACAGCTTCGTTAAATGTGTGTTCATAATAACACAACCTCCTCAGTGATGTTATTAGCAAAAGCAGCAACATGAATGAAGAATATCTTCATGTCTGGAATCCAAACACCTGTCTCTCTGGACAATCCTTTTAGAGGAAATGAGGTAAAAGTGGGTGAGAGAAAGTTAAAAAAGAGACTCATATTTGGTGCTGGTACAGGCTGCAGGATAAGGCAAGGCAAGGCAAGGCAAGTTTATTTATATAGCACTTTTCAACACAAGGCAATTCAAAGTGCTTTACAAAAAATGAAAGACATTAAGCATTAAAAAAGAAAAGCTAATAAAATAAACATTAAAATAAAAAATACATGGATAAAAGTTAGAGTGCAGTTTAAGATATGAATAGTTCAATTAAAAGCAGCGACAAAAAGAAAAGTCTTCAGCCTGGATTTAAAAGTAGTAAGAGTTGCAGCGGACCTGCAGGTTTCTGGGAGTTTGTTCCAGATATTTGGAGCATAATAACTGAACGCTGCTTTACCATGTTTAGTTCTGACTCTGGGGACAGAAAGGTGACCAGTCCCTGAAGACCTGAGAGATCTGGATGGTTCATAATTTAGCAGGAGGTCAGTAATGTATTTTGGGCCTAAACCATTCAGTGCTTTATAAACCAGCAGCAATATTTTGAAATCTATTCTTTGACACACAGGAAGCCAGTGTCAAGACTTCAGAACTGGAGTGATGTGATCCACTTTCTTAGTGTTAGTGAGGACTCGAGCAGTGGTGTTCTGAATCAGCTGCAGCTTTCTAATAGATTTTTTAGTGAGACCTGTGAAGACACCATTGCAGTAGTCGAGTCTACTGAAGATAAAGGCATGGACAAGTTTTTCCAAATCCTGCTGTGACATTAGTCTTTTAATCCTAGATATATTCTTTAGGTGATAGTAGGCTGATTTAGTAACTGTTTTAATGTGACTGTTGAAACTCAGGTCAGAGTCCATGACTACACCTAGATTTCTGGCTTTATCTGTTGGTTTGAACATTGCAGACTGAAGCTCAGCGCTAACTTTTATACATTCTGACTTGGCTCCAAAAACCATTACCTCAGTTTTATCTTTGTTTAATTGGAGAAAGTTCTGACACATCCAGTCATTGATTTGTTCAATTCACTTACTCAGTGTTTGAATTGGAGCATAGTCTCCTGGTGAAATTGTTACGTACATTTGTGTGTCATCTGCATAGCTATGGTAACTTATTTTGTTGTTCTTCATTATCTGAGCGAGTGGTAGCATGTAGATGTTAAAGAGAAGAGGCCCCAAGATGGAGCCTTGAGGAACCCCACATGTCATATTTGTCAACTCAGATGTGTATTTACCTATAGAAACAAAGTTGTTTCTGTCCTTTAAGTAGGATTCAAACCAATTTAGAACTGTTTCCGAAAGTCCCACCCAGTTTTCCAGTCGGTCTAGTAATATGCTGTGGTCAACAGTGTCAAACGCAGCACTGAGATCTAATAATACTAACACTGTCTGTGTTTAAGTGGATGTCATTAAAGACCTTTACAAGAGCAGTCTCAGTGCTGTGGTTTGGACGAAATCCTGACTGGAACACATCGAAACAACTATTTAAATGCAAGAAATTAGTCAACTGTTGAAAAACAACTTCTTCAATGATTTTACCTAGAAATGGGAGGTTTGATATGGGCCTGTAATTGTTCATTACTGAAGCATCTAGATTATTCTTTTTTAAGAGCGGTTTAATGACTGCAGTTTTCAGGGCCTGTGGAAAAATACCTGAGTGAAGAGATTTGTTTACTATATGAAGTAGTTCTGAGGCCATGCAAGGCAAAACATCTTTGAAAAATCCTGTTGGAATAATATCAAAGCAGCAGGAGGAGGACTTCAGAAGTTGTATAATGTCCTCTAGGGTTTTATCATTAATCTGATGGAATTGTGTCATGATGTCTGAATTGATGTTAAGTGGACACAGAGACAACACATTTGCTGTACCTGATACAGAGGCACTGACTGCTTGTCTGATTTTCTGAATGTTGTCAGTGAAAAAGGCAAAATCATTGCACGCCCTGGTGGATAGAAATTCAGAGGCTACTGACACTGGGGGGTTAGTTAGTCTGTCGACGGTAGCAAACAAGGCACGTGCGTTGTTTTTGTTTTTGGTGTTTAATGATGTCAGAGAAGAACGATTGTCGTGCGTTTTTCAATTCCAAATTATAAAGGCCAAGTCTCTCTTTATAAATGTCAAAGTGAACCTGGAGATTTGTTTTTCGCCACCTGCGTTCAGCTTTTTGACATTCTCTTTTTTCTGTTTTCACGGTCATGGCCTTTCTCCATGGAGATATTTTCTTCCCAGTCACTTCCTTTACCTTCATTGGAGCAATGGCATCTATAACATTTTTAATTTTTGAATTAAAATGATCTACTAGCTCATTTACTGAGGTGTTAGCAGGGGCAAGTGTGGTAGAAAAATTCTGAGTAAACATTTCCCTAGTATTTTCAGTTCAATATCGCTTTGTGGTTATCTCTTTTTGAACATTTGTTTGAACAGAAATAGAGCTCTCAAAGAAAACACAGGAATGGTCAGACAGTGCAACATCAGTCACCACAACCCCTGCGAAACGTAACCATGGTTGACCATGGTCACCATGGTATTCCATTGCCAACCATGGTAATACCATGGTTGACCACAAAATACCATGATGGTCACAGTACCATGGGGAAGAAACCATGGTCTACCATGGTCAACCATGGTCAGCCTACCATGGTCACAATGTCAACTCCGGAAACCATGGTCCACCATGGTCCACCATGGTCAGCCTGCCATGGTCACAGTACCATGGGGAAGAAACCATGGTCAACCATTTGAATATTTGAACCATGGTCTACAGCAGTGGTTCCCAAACTTTTTGTGCCCAAGGCACACCAAAGGACAAGTAAAAATCTCAAGGCACACCTATTGTGCAAAATAGCCCTTATAACACGTGTTATCACTCATATCATGTAAAATATCTGTATTATGTGCATAATTATTTACTAATGCCAAATAAAATGTGACAAAGACAACTATATTACTCATGAAATATTTATTAACGAAATATTTCAGAAATTAATTTGAAACGTTATCAAATTAGGCTTCATCAAAGCAGCAACACACTCATTTAAACCAGACAGGTCACAACATTAAACATGAGACCAGAGGCGGCGCTAGGGGGTGGCTACTTGGGCTCAAGCCCCGGATGTTTTCTGAAAAGCCCCGGATGTTTCACTTAAAAAAAAAAAAATCCATATTTTTTTTTTTTTTAAATGTCTCGTGAGTAATGTGCAGTACCGGAGTCCACCGGAGCCGCTGCGGGACATTAGCCTGCGTACTGCGTAGCCTTCCCTGCCCTGAAGAAGAAGTGATCCTTCCTAGTGCCTGACGAGTTTTAAGCTAATAGCCTATAAAGTTATGGATATTAGAAAGTTATTTTCACCAAAGCAGGCGCCACAAGCTGCAGCAGCAGCAGCACCAGCAGTATCAGCAGCTGACAACAATGTCATCACCAGCAGTGAAGAAATGGATGATGTTTCAGGTTTGTGAATCTAATGGTGATATCTGCACTCTGGCTGACTGAGTAAGAAGTGAAACACTTTCTTATTATTTATGATGTAATATTTTCAAGACATTCTTTTTAGTTTTACAGCTTGATGAAACCTTCTTGTTTGAAATCAGCCATTATAGATACTATGGCCATCTGAGTGTGTGGTGCTGTTTGTGGTTTGTTTTTAACTGTTTAATACAGTTAATTATTCAAAATGTCAGAGTTCCTTATTTTTAAACTGAAACTTGCACTACTGTTCAAAAGTAAATAACAACAAACCTGGAATTATGCATTTGGGACTTTTTTTTGCTTTTTCTTGTTGTACCGTACCGAACCGTGACCCCCAAACCGAGGTACGAACCGAACCGTGACTTCTGTGAACCGTTACACCCCTAGTCCCCGGTGTTCCAGGGAACTCACCAAGTGTCAGAAAACACAACCCTCTCTCTTTTCCTCCATACCCCCCAAATCTCTAAAAACGGGGCTGCAACGGATCTGATACAGACTGATCTTGAATTATTTTCTACGTCACAGAAGTGGTGCTCCGCTTATTGGTCAATTCTCCACCTATCAGGGGAATGTGGGGTTGGGCCACGGCCGGCCATTGCGCTGGAGACGCTGTAGTACATATGCCAGGCCTGTAAGTGGCGCTGTAGTCTGCCACAAAAGCAGCGAAGAAGACTTCCCGCGCATGATTGCCATGGTTGCCCTTCTGTTTATTCTCCGCCGTGGCTCTTTCTCTCCCTTCCCGAGATGAGCGTTTGCTCCTGCTGCTGTAATTCATTGCGATCCCTCCCTCGCTGTAATTCTCTCCCGTAGTCCACCAGCAGATGACAAACACCCACCTCTCCGCCTCTTCCAAGGGACGAGGGGGCCGTGCGGCAGTGTTTCAGTTAGATTTTTATTTCGCCGGTCAACATGTCCATTCAAGTTTAAATCTTCCGGACAAAATTAGAAAAGTGCCGGTCAAAGGTCTTCTTTGTTATTTATTGAGCTTTAAAACAAATGAATAACGACTCTGTATCATATAAGAATAAAACACGGAGGACGGAGATCTCTTTTTCTCCCCCTCTTCTCCCCGCTGCAGCCCAGCAGCTGATCTCAGAGCACGCGCCCCTCTCCTGCAGGGGGGCGTGGTCAGCTACAGGGGGCGTGGTCAGCTATAGGGGGGCGTGGTCAGCTGCAGCTCACAGAATCAGCCCCCTGCAAAAACAGCACTGGAAAGAGCAAATAGAGCGAAATGAGGCGTGGCTAAAATGCAGGATCTGTTTGGTATTTTGAAAGAAAAACTATTTATATACTTTATATAGGTATGGCCCTACAATATATTGTTCAAATATAGCATGATATGTCCCCTTTAAGGTATTACTAAGGTAGGGTTAATGTTGCTCTCAAAGTGCACCAGATTGATGCTTTTAACTTCAATATTTAAAACAAATTCTTACCGGGGGGAGCATGCCCCCGGACCCCCCTAGAGGAGGTGACGACCACCCTAAAGGATGTTTGGTCCACCCCCCACTTGTAAAAAATATAGCACTTTACCCCTGCACCCCCCCCAACAACTCCTGGGCTAAGCCCCGGATCTCCTACAATCCTAAATCCGCCTCTGCATGAGACAAAGGAAACTCAGCACAGAGAACTGTCAATGCAAGGAAGCTGCATTGTCCATGGTCCTGAACTACAAATTATAAATGTAACATTTCAGCAGAGATGGGGTCGTTACTAAAAAAAAAGTAATATATTACATATTACTTTAAAAAAAAAGTAATATATTACACTACTTCGTTACTCTCTACATAAAGTAACTCGTTACTTTACTCGTTACTTTACTCGCAGGGCCGGCCCGCCCCTCCCTGCAGGCAGATCACGCAGACTGCTAAAGTTTCAAATGTTCTCTTTAGTTCAGTTTCCATTGTCGCATAAGACTGATCCAGATCCTGAATGTTTACCTATCTGACCATGGCTGTTCTCTGTCTCCTACTATCTGTATATTTTGCGCAGTCTATTTCTGCTCACGCTATTGCGTCGGCGTGTTCTCCTGCGTGTTGGCCATGTGTTGCACTGGAACCAGACACCGCAAAGACTTCAGCCGAGCACGTACAATAACTCTCCTTACCAGCAGGCGGCGGGAGTGTGTATTCGTCATTCAAAACAGGCAACAACCGGAAGACAGAGAAGAAGAACAGACTGTGATATAAACAAACAACAAATAGCGTGTGCGGTAGCTCCACCTTAGCATGTGTTCTTTGCAGGTGTGTGTTGAGGTTTGACGTGGTGTTTACAGCAGTGGATAACAGCTTCTGGCCCGGACACAGTTTGCACCTCACCGTCACATTCCTGTCTATTCTTCGGACGAACTCAAAGTAATGGGCATACCTCCACCCCTCGAGAGTTATCGCTGACTCATCCATGTTTATGCAGCACTGCACGCGGAGATGTGGACGCGCAAGTCGCGCAGATTACGTACATATAAACCTACAAAGTACTGATATAGTAAATTAAAAAATAATTATTTTTGTGTAGTTGTATATTGCAATAATAACGTATGGTTGTCACAAAATCCCACGGCACACCCGGACTTGCCTCACGGCACACCAGTGTGCCGCGGCACACCGTTTGGGAACCACTGGTCTACAGAAACCATGGTCGACAATCATTCTAATGAGGCTCATGCAGGCACCGTCACCTGATGAATGTATATAAAATAGTCTTTACATTTTCACCAACTGTTTAATGAGCATTTAATGAGTGTGTGTGCAACTATAGAGTGACAGTGTACTGTAGATGAAATTAAGTGCAATTAACATGATCTATACAAATATTTTTAAATTAAATGCTTGAAACTATTGAAAAGCTTGTATTAATTTATATTATTTCCAGTCTGGTGGACCATGGTTTATGTCCATGGTACTGGTGGACCATGGTTTATGTCCATGGTAGACCATGGTTTATTGTGTCCATGGTAGACCATGGTTTATTGTGACCATGGTAGACCATGGTTTATATCAGTGCTCTACCATGGTTGACTGTGGTGCCATATCCCAACCATGGTCTACCATGGTTAAATGAACCATGTTCTACCATGGTCTACAATGGTTCATTTCGCAGGGGAACCTTAGAGATATTCAGACCCTTTGAGATAATTAAGTCCAGAGTGTGCCCCTTATTGTGCGTGGGCTCCGTCACATGCTGAGTCAGTCCATAGCTATCAAGAACACAAAACAGTTCTTTAGCCCCTCTGTCCTGGGGGTTGTCAACATGGATGTTAAAATCACCAACAATGACTAGACGATCAAAGTCAATACACACTATAGACAGCAGTTCAGTAAAGTCATCAAAAAAGCTTGCACAGTATTTGGGTGGTCTATAGATATTTAGGAACAGAGTTCGAGAGGAGCATTTCAGCTGAAGGGCCACATATTCAAAATAATCAAAGTTTCCATAAGATGTCTTCCTGCATTGAAGGGAATCATTGAACAGAATATCAACTCCACCCCCTTTCTTATGCATTCTTTCCTGACTCATAAAACTAAAGTTGGGAGGGGTTGATTCGATAAGTACAGCTGCACTGTTATTTTGTTCAATCCAAGTTTCTGTTAAAAACATAAAATCGAGATTGTGCTCAGTGATAAAATCATTGATTAAAAATGTTTTTCCTGACAAAGACCTGACATTTAATAAAGCTAGTTTAAGTTTGTTAAACACACTATCAGTCATGTTTTTTGTAACAAGCTGTGGCTGACATGGAATCACTGCTAAATTAGATAAACTCACACAAACGTTTGGGCGCTTCCTGTTTCTAAGATGATTCACCGCTCTTAATCTATTACCTATCAACACAGATATCGGCAAAGCTACTGGCAGGCAGGGCCCCGGCATGTCCTGGAAAGAGTTGAGAGTGCCATACGCCCTTGAGCCTGGACCCCACACATATCAGTAAGAGTTTGTTGTGTTTTGTACACACACATTCCCATCAGGCTTCGTAGACTGCAGACGCCTTCCCGAAGGGAGGGGAGGCGGTTGACGCAGGCACGGCGATGGAGACGGGGGAGATGGTGCGGGGGTAGAGGACATGCTGCCAGGGTGGGGGGGTGGTTGACGTAGGCGCGGTGATGAAGACGGAGGAGATGGTGCTCCGCGGTGATTTTGGTGGGCGTCGTTGAGGAGCGGGGGTAAAGGACATGGTGCCAGCCCTGCGTATCGCCTTAGTTTGGTCTTTGAACTCCAGGAAGGAATCGGTGCCAACCCTCTGTATCTCCTTCATGTGTTCAACGATCTCCAGGATGGTGGGCGAGGGTGAAAGGGTGAACGGAGTATCCTCAAAGGCGTTGACAGGGGGGGGGGGGGTGACGGGTGGTGGAGACTCCTCCGTGTGTCTCATATGTCTCAAAATAATCAGAACATTCCTCAGGCGGGTGCAGTGATAATTCTTCAGAGTTTTCTGAGCGATGTGTTGTGTCTTTCTCCTGTTTTGATTCCTCTTGCCGCTTGTCCTTGGCAGAGGGAACAGATTGATGACACAGGCAGTTGAATATGTTAGAGATAAACAATTTCACTCCTGACTTGTTCAGGCAAACTCCATTTGCCTTGAAAAGATGTCTGCGGTCCCAGAAAAAGTTAAAATTGTCAATAAAATGAACAGAGTGGTCAGTACAGGAAGTTGAAAGCCAGGTGTTCAGTGCAAACAATCTGCTGAATCTCTCCACTCCTCTTCTGACTGGCGGTAGAGGGCCAATGATGAACACCTCTGCATTTAGAGAGCTGGCAGTTTCCAGCAAACATTTAAAGTCTTCTTTCAGCATTTCTGACTCTTGTTTCACAACATCATTTGTTCCAATGTGTAGTACCACATTCTTCGCAGTCGGATGTTCAGCCCAATATGCAGGATCTTCTCAGCCAAGTCAGAGACCATATCCTTGGAAAAACAGAGTACTTTGGTGTTGTTCTTATTACACAGACCTTTTACATCTCTTACAGCAGAGTCACCCACAATCAGAGTTTCAGGCCCAGTCGTTAGCTTTCCCTCTAGCTTTTTACTTTTGGAGTAGCTATTGGTCCTTACCCTGCTGTGTGAAGAGGATGGGTTATCCAGGTCATCAGAAAGAGATCTCCGGCTCTCGGTCAGCGGAGCGTATCTGTTCTGGATTGGCACACTTGGTGGTTTAGGAGGATTGTTTGTAATTCTCCCTTTAGCAGCTGTCCACGGCTGTTTAGGGGTTGAAGAGGCGCTCTTCCTGGGTGATAACAATGCAGGCCAGCCGGTCGCATCACAGATTTCTGAGCGCTGGGCTCTGCCTGTTATCCGTCCTCCCAAATCCCATGAAAATGATTTACTCTTAGGCTTTGCACCCAGAGAGTTCCAGGGAGGACTACCACTTGTAGATTTATTACCCGGTACACAGCCCTCCTGTTCCTTGGAATCCTTGTAGCTGCTAACTAGCTGTGAGTTAGCATACCCTTTTTCATTATTTTGCAACACTGGTAAAGTGGTGTCATTCCCACGACATAGTCCATTCACTTCCACGTTAACTTCCAACCATTGCATTTTCATTTCCAACACAGCCATCTTCTGTAGAAGTTTGTGGAAGTCCTCTGTAGAGAATGGAGGCATTTTGCTACCAACTAGCTTAAGCTAAATAGCATGCAGTAGCCTACCAGGCTTTAGCTGTTGCTAGGCCACGCAACTGTAAGACTGAGGTCGTCGTAACATTACATTGCATTTAAAAAATGTTGAAATATGGCTGAAACTCTCCGTCTATTTACGAAGATGAACTGTCCCAGTGATAAGTTAATGTCCAGGAGCCGCTGCTCGAAGTTTTCAGAGAATAAGAATAGGAAAATCAGCATAAAAAGTAAGCAGAGGCAAGAGCAAGCAGAAAAGCGTCTGCACTGTAAGAAAGATAAGATAAGGCCCCGATAAGGGTATAGGAATCGTTATAATGTTATTAGGGCTAACTCTCATGGGCTTTAACATCTCAATGACATGCCTCTGGATTTTTCCTATGAACTGAAACTGTTGTTTCAATTAGGTTTGTCAAGTCCCATGATCCTCCTGGAGACAGGGGGTTGACAGTCACAGCAGCTGGGTTATCTGGATTAATCACTTTATACAACTTTACTCCTTTCCATGTGAGCGGCCGTTCAATCAGCTTTCCCAATTACAGTTCAGCTCAGTGTGACCAATCCTGGAGCTGCGTCATGCTAAGGCAACTCCAATTAGGAAGCTATTGTTTGGAAACAGCTTGAAGCTCGAAGAGCAATCTAAATTCATCACTTGTAAAGTTTCACTACAGATGTAGCACTCCAGATAGGACTCCACCCAGCGGATTCCAATCAAAAACCCAGCACATCCCAGTAGCTGGGAGATTACGGCGGTGTTTACACGAGAACGAAACGGATTATATCTGCTACTTTTCTCTCGCGTATAGACCGTTCGTTCACACAAGGCCGTAACGGAACCGTAGAAACGGACCCCGCAAACAATAACGGGTCCCAAAGTCGATAGATCTGCAAACGGAACGCTCTGGGGGGCCAAAGGGCTCAGTGTGTACGATCATTTCCTGATAACGATTAAGCCATAGCCCCACCTCTGCTGCTCACTGCTGTAGCATGGTCAGTAGCTACTGTCAGTAGCTACTGCTACTGACCATGCTACAGATGTTAGTGCAAAATATACAGCTCCTCTACCACAACCATCAGCAACAAGTGGACATGAACTACATGTTGCTAAATCTACCGCGGGGCATAAACAGAAGGGCAACCATGACAACCATGCTCGGGGGTCTTCTTCACTGGTTTTGGTGTATTTTGTGGCAGAAGTACAGCGCCACTTACAGGCCCGACATATGTACTACAGCATTTCCAGTGGCCTCGTGTGAACGGACACGTTAAATGAGCCGAATGTGTGTGAACGGAATACTTTTTTGATAACGAATTCGGTCCGTTTGCGCTCCCGTGCAAATGGGGTCTAAAGCCCTCCCACATTGCCAAATTTGCCAAATTTCAGGTTTTAACCATGAGATGGCGCTTCATTCACAAATACACAAAGACAACTGGGTGTTGTAGACCTTAGGTTGTTTGCAATGTTTGCAGCTCTGCAGTTGTGTTTGCTGAATACTGTAGCATTTAATCACTTATTTTTTATGGTTTTCACAGGCTACTATGACGAAAAAACATCAATATTTTAGATCAAATAAAGTATATCTAATCTTATTATCTTAATTGTAAGTCAATACAATATAGTCTTTATATATTAAATAATCATAATAATAATGTAAATGTTTACACTTCTTTATTTTTTATGCTCATACTTTTACCTTTACAATAGTTTGCTTTAATATGCAGTATATTTTTTGTAATCTTGTTATGGTGTTTTTACACAGTAGAGTAGATCCAAGTAAATCAACTCACACATTATTACGTATTATACAGTAATGTGTTGTATTATTAAGTAATATTATACATTAACCCCATTATAGCAGATGCCACATTGAATGGATGAACACATTTATGCATCAATAATTACTACGGAGTATTTCTAAATATAAGTTGTACAAATACTTAATACTAATAACATAATGATTCATTTTACTTTCAGATGATAATACTTTTCACATGAGCAATTGACCATTTTCAATGCAGGACATTTACTTCTTACATAATTTTTACCTAGGTAAATAATCGGAATACTTCTTCCACCTCTGATTTTAACCTGTCACTGTTTTTCAAACTTTAATTAAATGTTTCATATTTCCAGAGACCCTTTCAGACCGGCTATGCTGCCCTGCATGTAATTCCGATTTCCCATCGCAATTATTTGAAACAAAGAGTGTCCGCAACATAGGCTACTATCTCTTGTTAACAGAGGGGGGATGGTAGAGCTTTGTCACACCGATGATGGCCGACAGACCCTTTCAGGGTTAATGAATAGTGGATAGGAGAATTCAAAAGGATTTAGGATAAGTTATCTAGCCCGCTAGAAAGTGAACCAGCTTCGTAGGACCGGAAATCCCTGAAGTTAGCTTGCTAAACGAAAAGCCTGCTTCGTAGTATAGGCCCCTGGTTAGGTTGCAGGCTAAGAGCTCAACTCAGTGAAAGCACCGCCTGCTGACCAATCAGAGCTCAGTGTGCGGAGTTTAAAGCGATCAACTGTGTGAACGTGAACATGAATAGAATATCACCTCCATCTTCAGAGCAATCTGACTAATATAACATTAACGTTAAGAAAGCTCACTTAAATATCTGCCACAACATAAGTAACCGGATCAGAGTAACATTAAGTACAGTCCGCGGCATATCACTTCATAATGTATCATATATCTCCTTATCTGAGTCAGCTGAGCCGTATCTGGCCGTGCAGCACTCACAGTGTCACATACTGTATGCAGAAGTATTATTTTCGTTGTGACCCACACAGTGTGTGATCACAATTTTATGTTTATATTTAATATCATTTTAGAAACCTGTTTAACAATGGACAGCAGGGGGCAGTAGATGGCAGGGTAACACTGCCGTAAAGGGGTTTGTTGTGATTTGCGCCTGCCGTAAACGGACTTATGTGAACCCCTGCTAAATGAACCATGGTTGACCATGGTAGACCATGGTTGGGATATGGCACCACAGTCAACCATGGTAGAGCACTGATATAAACCATGGTCTACCATGGTCACAATAAACCATGGTCCACCAGTACCATGGACATAAACCATGGTCCACCAGACTGGAAATAATATAAATTAATACAAGCTTTTCAATAGTTTCAAGCATTTAATTTAAAAATATTTGTATAGATCATGTTAATTGCACTTAATTTCATCTACAGTACACTGTCACTCTATAGTTGCACACACACTCATTAAATGCTCATTAAACAGTTGGTGAAAATGTAAAGACTATTTTATATACATTCATCAGGTGACGGTGCCTGCATGAGCCTCATTAGAATGATTGTCGACCATGGTTTCTGTAGACCAGTGACCACCAACTGGCGGCCCGCGGGCCACATCCGGCCTGCCAGACATTCTCATCCGGCCCGCACGACGGGGGTGACTGTGGCGTTGGCAGAGTGGTTACTGCGTTCCACCCATTTCTTTGTTTACAACGTCTCGTGAGTAAGGTGCAGTACCGGAGTCCAACAGAGAGGCAGCAGCTACTGGACAGTAGACTGCGTACTGCGAAACCTTCCCTCCCCTGAAGAAGAAGTGATCCTTCGTTGTGAAGAGTCTCCGCACCACAGCAGTAGCCCCGCTGCGACAGAGTCCAACAGAGAGGCTGGAGCTGCGGGACAGTAGCCTAGAAGCAGGGTTGGGTTGTAACAACATACATGTAACGGCGTTACGTAATCAGAATACAAAAATCAAGTAGGCTAACTGTATTCAGCTGGCGTTACATTTGAAAAACGAGTGATTTGAAACTGATTGCAGTTACTTTCGTAAACCTGAAGTGAATACATTTTGGAATACTTATTGGAATTATTGGTGGGAAAGTTTCCTCACAAAATGTAATATTCATTACCGGCAGAACTGTGTGCACACTGCACAGCGCTGCAGCATGTCTGTGAGCGAGAGAGAGATGCAGCGTGTCTGTGAGGCCCCGCCCCCGCACGCAGATGAGAGAGAGAGAGATCTCTTTTTAAATATATTGAAAGTTAGAAACGGAGATGGTTAGATAAAATGTGCAAGATAACGTTTCCATCCATCCATCCATCCATCTTCTCCCGCTTATCCGTGGTCGGGTCGCGGGGGTAGCAGTTCCAGCAGAGAGCCCCAAACTTTCTTTTCCCTGGCGACATCAACCAGCTCTGACTGGGGGATCCCAAGGCGCTCCCAGGCCAGCGAAGAGATATAATCCCTCCACCTGGTCCTAGGTCTACCCCTTGGTCTCTTCCCAGCTGGACGTGCCTGGAACACCTCCCTAGGGAGGCGCCCAGGTGGCATCCTAACTAGGTGCCCGAACCACCTCAACTGGCTTCTTTCGACGCGAAGGAGGAGCAGCTCAACTCCGAGTCCCTCCCTGATGACCGAACTTCTCACCTTATCCCTAAGGGAGACACCAGCCACCCGGCGGAGGAAACCCATCTCGGCCGCTTGTATCCGCGATCTCGTTCTTTCGGTCAAGATAACGTTTATGTAGCATTTCTTTATTGTCGAAATGATGACATTTATAACGGGATAAAATCAAAGGGAATGGCCTGCTGCTGCTGAATGCAAGGGGCAAGTGACTGGAAAAAGTTTTAAAAGTTATTACATCGTTTCAGATAATAAATAATAATGATGATTCATTCTATTTAGGGGCGCCTTTCAAAGCACCCAAGGACACCTTACAATGCATAACATATTCCAAGGAAAGGTTTTAAGACAGTACAAAGAATGCAGTCCGGGTGATGTTTTTTATGTGGGGTGCAGATGAGAGAGCTGTCAGAATGACACCAAGATGTTGTGTTTGAGTTCTTGATAAGCCATTAGAACAGTAAAAGAAGTGTCTCCTGTGCACCAAAACATACCCATCTGTTATGGAAAAAGAAAGTATTCCAAAAGTAATCTGAATACTATTTATAAAATTCTGGGCTATATAAAAATCGCTGGCCCGCGATAGTGTCTATTGGTTACATTTCGGCCCTTGGACAAATGTAGTTGGTGATCCCTGCTGTAGACCATGGTTTCTTGAGACCATGGTTCAAATATTCAAATGGTTGACCATGGTTTCTTCCCCATGGTACTGTGACCATGGCAGGCTGACCATGGTGGACCATGGTTTCCGGAGTTGACATTGTGACCATGATAGGCTGACCATGGTTGACCATGGTAGGCTGACCATGGTTGACCATGGTTGACCATGGTTTCTTCCCCATGGTACTGTGACCATCATGGTATTTTGTGGTCAACCATGGTATTACCATGGTTGGCAATGGAATATCATGGTGACCATGGTCAACCATGGTTACGTTTCGCAGGGGAAGACGGAGCTGCCGAGCTGCTCTGGCAAGACCCGCCAAACGAGCAGCTAAGAATTTGGTTGTTCATCATTTTTCCTGTTTTGCAGGTCAGTTTTGTGTACATATTGTCACAAGTGTTATAAGAATCCACGGTAGTCTTGTGTCACGATGTCCTAGTGTTTGAAGTGGTGTTTGGACGTTATTTATTGTCTTCAATGCCGCGTAGGAGACTGACTCGTGGTTGCTGTGTGTGTAATGGCGGTCGCTATTTTAATGTAGCATAACTGAGCTTTGATCAAAGTGAATGCAAGTAAATGTAATTGTTTACAGCTCCTATACATTTTGTACTTACATATTTTCCGGGTTTATATCCTAAATATTTTGTCTGTGTGTTTTGTATTATCTGTATGTGTTCTATGGTCAGAGTTAATACATACATGCTTGTTGACTGCTAATGCTAGCACAGATTAGTTTCTGATGCTTTACCTGGGAAGGTATTTAAAAGGGTTTGATTACAAAATCAATATCTGAATAGAAAAATTCTTATTTTAAGTCATGGTGTTTATTTCAAATATATTGAACACATGAATATATATAGAAAAGTGTTTATATTGAAGACAGAAAAGGGCATTCACAATTGTGTGTGTGTTGTGTCAAATGGTTAAGGGCATTAACAATTGTGTGTGCCAAATGAATAATAAATTCTGGCAAGACCCGCCAAACGAGCAGCTAAGAATTTGGTTGTTCATCATTTCTCCTGTTTTGCAGGAATACTATCTGTCATCGCGCCCTGCATAGCGGGGCCTGTTACATAAGCAACACATTAAGTTGACGAAACACTCGAGACAAATGTAATTAAAGTCAGATCGTGTCTTGGACGGGCAGTGATATCATAAACCTGTTAATGTACGCATTCAAACACTTTTTCTTTTACCAGCTGTATTCACCTTGCAGGTGCAGCTATGTGGCTTTTATCCTGGATAAAGTGTTTAAGTCATGGATGTTTAAAGTTTAACGTCTTCATTTTTAACTAGTATTAAAGTTCACTTTTCATTCAGGAAGTATGACGCTGCGCTGTCAGTACGCTTCTCCATGTTTGTGATTGGTCGAATGCTCCAAATACCACCCCTTTCATGTGAACGCGCACCTAACTAGATAGGACACGGCTGGCTTGAGCGATCCACTTGATAACCAGCGTCGTAGTACAGTTTAGCGAGAGCGCGTATGTTTTGGATTAGGCCAACCGGCTAACTCAAACATATCCAGGTTAGGTTGAACCAGCTTCGTAGTACAGGCCTCAGATCACCTGAGAGCTGCTGTTTCATTCAGACTATTTAAAAAAAAAAACGGTCTAATTTTAACATTGCACAACAATGAACTCAATGTGTGATTGTTATAGCAGTAATATTAAACACTAATAATACAGTCAACTATTAACAATAGTATAATATTATAGCCCGTTTGCCCATAGTGAGATGACGAGGCTCCATTAAAAATAAACCTCTTTTTAGTGAATTACTGAGTTTATGCAAGTTAATAACGTTTTAATGAACAGTATATTGATATTTGTCAGTGCTTTCATGTCAATGTGGTGAACATAGACATACATGATCGTGAAGATGATGATTAAATTATGATTAAAAATCGGTAGTGAGAGCCGTGCTGCATTTCCTCCCGTCGGATGTGATATACAAACAAACCGATTATTTTTGTAGTTGTAAACTCACGTGGATTAAACGACATGTATTAGTGCTTTCATGTCAATTCGGCGAACATATGATACATTAAATGATCGTGAGGTTTGTGGGGGAAACTTCTGAAGCAATTGGAAACAGGACTCAAAGAGACACAAGGAGAGCTGGAGCTTTGATGGCAAACACTGGTGGTTAATTTGGAGTTACGGCCGGAGAATTTACAAGACAGGTGGTGTGTCACGAGTTGACACAGCGGTTGCCGAACCAATTCTGAAGAACTCTTCTGCAGCTCGAGGTTTCAGAGTGTAATAATCAACATTCTTTATCGGTGAAACTAAAACAATATGGACCCTGAATCTAACTAGAGCTCTCGTCCATAGGAAAGAATGTGCGCCAGGGAACCTACGTCCCTGAACAGTAAACCACCTCATGGCGGCTTGTGCTCTGTCAAAGACTGGCAACAACAATGTGCCCAAGCTGCCCCTCCTTAAGAGAGATAGCAGCAATACCCAAGGCCGTAGAACTATGCCATGGGAAAAGAGACAGTAAAGAGAGAAAACGATGAACTGGGTGGAAGGTTGAATACCTAAGGAAATTATTCCCTAACAAGGATGATGATTAAAAATCGTTTGTTTGAGCTGGGCTGCATTTCCTGATGAAAAAACAAACCGATGGTTTTGTAGTTGTAGTAAGCCAACGTGGATTAAACAACATTATTTTGTTAAATAAAAACATGGTGATGTTTTGTAAATGATTACATGTCTCTTATTTAGCACAGAATATGATCCTATCCGTGACATATGGATCTTAACAAAGATCCGCTATACCTGTAGATCTATCAGCTGTTTATTTCACATGAGTTCCAGTGTGGCAGCTTTTTACTCACTGCTCCCCCTGGTGGATCCATGATCTATTGCAGCTGGTGTTTCATTATAATTGTATTTATTTATCAAGGGGGCGTAATCAAGTCATGCGGGGGGGTTCCTTTCAGCGAGGGCCCCACCCCGTGCCGATCACGGGCCCACATCGGTAGGGGTGTCTGAAATTAGGTGCTACATCTGTATGTTGTTCTAGAATAAATGGCCCATGTAGGACAGATCCTCAGTGAAGGGGGAAAATAACCTGTGCAGGAGTGTACTGTTAATATCAATACATTGAGGAAGTGAGGCTGGCATGGTGCACACAGTCCCTTTATTTTGATACATCCTGTTGAAGGTCAGAATAATTCATTACCAACCAGAACTTCTATTAACTCCTAATAAAAGCATAATCAATTTAAAAGAGCTCACATTTGCATCAAATGGAATAGCAAGTGTAGCTTGAAGAGGTCTCCGTCTTAACAATTACATCAATATTTGTTTTTCAATGAGGGTTATTTGACACATGATTAACTTTGAGCTTCAGCGGCATTGCTCCTCCATGCTAGTGCTTAATTAAAGATCTTCTGAAAACGCATTTAGAAACTTTTCAAAAGTCCAATATTATTAAACAAAAACTTCAGTCTCAGGGGAAACAATTAAAAGTTTATCTTGGAGATAGATAGAGAGAGCCTTAAAGTGTGTGAAAAAGAGAAGAAACTGGTTTCAGGTCAATGCAAAACAAACAGACACATGTGGATGGAGGAATGCTGCATTTGGGTGAATCTGTTTTTCTACTGTCTGTCATGTTCAAAATTCCTCTACGAAGCAAGGAGTCGGACCAGGCAGTAAGGTTATAATAAAATTGATTCATTTCAGTTGTGATAAGGAACACAAATGCTCAGCTGAGGTTTCTGGAGATCGGCGTTCGACAGGCCGCGAGCAGTTTTTCACTCCAAGCAGTTAACTGTCCAACATTTCCTTCCAGAACCCCCGGAAACTGGCAAAACACAATTCCATACACTTATTACAGAATAAAGGTGTCATATTATGATTGGATATGTGTATTTCTCAGTGAGGTGCTGTCGATTGTTGATTGGAGTACAGGCGAGTCCACGCCTCTTGGCTTCGCCCAGGTCCAGTGTTCTTCCCAAGGTCATCCAGGCCCTAACCTACACTGGCTGTCTGTTTCTCCTGTCACGTGCTAAGCTCTGAACTGCTCGTGCCTGGCACGGTGCCCTCTCCTGAACCTCAGCGAATACATCTAATAAAAGCAGCAGAAAAGCAGTTCCTTCCTTATGTTGTGCTCACCATTAACACTGTCATAAAGCTCACTTCTCTTCATAGTTTAAGACCTTCTGGTAGCACATTATTCATAAACATTTCTTTATCAGCAAGCAATAATATTCTTCAAGTCTTAATATGACTCTGCAATGTAAAGACAATTCACCAGAGCCCTTCACTGTGGTTAACAAACACATAAGCTGTCTCTAGTCCACACTGGAACATAATTATATCCAAATCATCTGGAGTACACATTAAACTGCAGAAGGAGCTAGTCACACACACTGTGTGGATGCTGGTGGGACAGCTTCCAGATCCAGGTCATAAACCAGTGTGTCCTATAGGTTTCTGTGCATGTCAATGGTCTGCAAAGACTCAAATCCCTGTGTTCCCTCCAGAGGGAGTTTCTCCCCCCACACACCCTGCCTGAAACGCCTCCATTGGACTCCTTTGTTAACTTCCTGAACATATTGACTTCACAATGTAACACTTCTACTGGCTAGCGCTCCAACACATTGTACATGATAGGCTGAGCGGCGGGACATCTGTAAGCTGTTGACTAATCACAACAGAGCTGGCAGCTAACCAATCAGAGCAGACTGGGCTCTGGTTTCAGACAGAGGGCTGAAAAGAAGGTGCTGCAACACAGGCAGTATGAGAACAATAAAGAGCTTATTGAACATTAAAACATGGAGACACGTTCCCAGTAGAGGCACGACATACTGATATACACCTGCACATCAGCAGGAGAGGACTCTTTAAAGTAGAGACACTACACTAATGATACACCTGCACATCAGCAGGAGAGGACTCTTTAAAGTAGAGACACTACATACTGATATACACCTAACATCAGCAGGAGAGGACTCTTTAAAGTAGAGACACTACATACTGATATACACCTGAACATCAGCAGAGAGGACTCTTTAAAGTAGAGACACTAAATACTGATATACACCTGAACATCAGCAGGAGAGGACTCTTTAAGTAGAGACACTACATACTGATATACACCTGAACATCATCAGGAGAGGACTCTTTAAAGTAGAGACACTACATACTGATATACACCTGAACATCAGCAGGAGAGGACTCTTTAAGTAGAGACACTACATACTGATATACACCTGAACATCAGCAGGAGAGGACTCTTTAAGGTAGAGACACTACATACTGATATACACCTGAACATCAGCAGGAGAGGACTCTTTAAAGTAGAGACACTACATACTGATATACACCTGAACATCAGCAGGAGAGGACTCTTTAAAGTAGAGACTACATACTGATATACACCTGAACATCAGCAGGAGAGGACTCTTTAAAGTAGAGACACTACATACTGATATACACCTGAACATCAGCAGGAGAGGACTCTTTAAAGTAGAGACACTACATACTGATATACACCTGAACATCAGCAGGAGAGGACTCTTAAAGTAGAGACAACTACATACTGATATACACCTGAACATCAGCAGGAGAGGACTCTTTAAAGTAGAGACACTACATACTGATATACACCTGAACATCAGCAGGAGAGGACTCTTTAAAGTAGAGACACTACATACTGATATACACCTGAACATCAGCAGGAGAGGACTCTTTAAAGTAGAGACACTACATACTGATATACACCTGTAAATAAGCATCATATGTTTTCTTTATCCTTTGTTATAGATTCAGTGTTCAGGTGTTAAAGATTCTTTGATAGTTTTGTTTGTTAGTAGAAGCTTTTAAACTACTGTATGTCGACTTAAAGATGGGGTAGGTCATTTTGGAGAAACCAGCTTGAGTGCGCTAGAATTTGAAAATACACAACCGGAAGAATCTGCTCCTTCCTTACAGAGCCCCTCCTCCAACACACACGGGATGTTAAGAGTATTCCATGGAATATAACAACAAGTGTATCTCGAGCCGGTTTCTCAAACTTACCTACTCCACCTTTAATGTTAGAACACTTAAGCATGAACTTGTACAGCATACAAGTGTACGCTTAAAGTGAGTGTATACAGATTCAAGATCAAGATTTCTTGAGTCTGCCTCTTGTACCTCCAATCTCGTTCTTTCAGTCATGACCCCCCCCTTCATTACCATATGGTGAGAGTAGATCGAAGATAGACCAGTAGATTGAATAGTAAGGATGGCACCTGGCCAAGGAGGTGTTCCAGGCACGTCCAGCTGGGAGGAGACCGAAGGGCAGACCCAGGACCAGGTGGAGGGATTATATCTCCACGCTGGCCTGGGAGCGCCTTGAAGAGTCAGAGCTGGTTGATGTAGCCAGGGAAAGGGCAGTTTGCATCCACGACACAACTCTGGTTAAGAGCTTGGCAATGGATGGATGGGTTTCTTTAGTCTTCAGAAAAACAATTGAAGTACGTTTCCAAATAATCCTGCAGCGTTTTAAATCAGGATCAGTGTCATGATCTGGCTCAATGAATGACACAATCTGGAAACCCTACATGCCTCTGAACACCAGTACATTTATTAAAGGAAGCTAAACTAAGTTTGCAGTCAGTTCATCTAATGAGTTTAGTTTGTTCTTCAAACAAACCAACTAACCTGAAGGAAGAGAGCGTCTGGTCACACATAAGGCGCATTCACACTGCGGTACTTTTCCCACAAAGGTTCATGCGAACTCTTTAGTTCTCATGAACTAAGTACAGACCGCGTTCACACCAGAAAAAGTCCCTGGGGGTGGATTAGGCAAATGAAGCCGCTGATGTCACTTCTTCTTCTTCTTCTGCTTTGGGTTTACTGGCAGGCCGCAAACCACTTCACGGCGTATACTGCCGCCCAAAGTCCCCGGCCGGAAGTCCCCGGAGTTGGGGACTGGCTTCCGAGTAAATCGCCAGAACGCCGACACCTCCTCATCTCCACCGCTCCCATGTTTTATTTTGTGTTGCCATAAGTTAGTCTCTCTGCGTTTCTGCGCTGGGCTAATGCTAATAATGCTAATGCGAGGATAATAAAATGGCGGCTTCGCAAAACTTTTTGGGAGTTTTACGGGGCGTGGTTTGCAATCCGCCCAGCCAATCAGGAATATAGCTCTTTTCTCACAAAAGAGCCGCTCCAAAAGCAGGGACTTTCGAGGGGGTAAAAAGGTTCGCATGAACTAATTTTAGTACCGGCTCTTTTTGGTGTGAACGCGATAAAAGAGTTCTCATGAACTAAGTTTGCATGAACCTTTGTGGGAAAAGTGCCGCAGTGTGAATGCGCCTATAGTAACCAGGTTTCAGCCATCACTCCTTCAGGCTCTCCATCAATCAGGAAATGTGTACTTGAGATCTACTGTAAGGGCCTTTCAATCAGGGACAGATTGGCTGGCCTGAAAAAGAATTGTGGCGATCAATGGATTGATGGTGCATTAGTGAATGGCGCTCTTACAACAGCGGTGCACAGCGAAAGAGCATTTCAAGGAGCAAAAGAAAATCTGAATGTAATACTGCGTGATTGTAGATTTGTTAGAAATATTAAGCTTGAGATGTCGATGGATCTTTCTCTCTCGCAAGTTATCTTTATTTCACTGAAGAAGGAGCTTCTAAGAGGTTTGCCACATGCTTCTCTAAATGATACAGCCTGGTTCAGGAAGAACAAAGCTGTCAGAATGATTCAGGCGGTTAGTTTGATCAATGTGTTTCATGCATCGCAGCAGCTCCATTTGAAACAGACATTCAACATAACGTTAAAGTAACTGAAGACAAAATGTTCGAGACACTTCATGATGCATTTGGTCTGGAATTAAACTCTATATTGAGTAGGAGGATGGACTGGTGGAAACATGTGTGCTTCTCTCCAGCCTTATTTAAGTCAGATTTGATGGTAATATTCCTGTCTGTGTTCAGGACATGGTCGGGGTCTGAAACGTGTTGTTGGCCAGCCTCAATATGTTATTAAGTGTTTGACTTCGAGAGGTGGACACACACTTGAACCAGGCAGTATTACAGCACTGTAGAAAACTCAGTGCAACACTGTGCATGCTTCCAGCTGTTCTCACTATTTGAACACAGTATTGTGTCTTCCACTCTCTTCCTCTGAGGGGGTTTCAAGCTGCTTCTTTACCGTGTTCAGAACAGTTATTACACTTTTCATTCACATCAAACAAACCACTTCAATACCAACATTATTTCACTTCATTAAATCTGCAGCAGCTGTGTGAGGCAATCATTTCAACATGGACAACATTAGCTTCTCTGTTTCCAGCACCGTGTGGAATCCATTCAGCAGAGAACAATGGCTGTTTTGAAGCTAGAGGATACTCGCATGTTTGCTATTCTGACAAAAGAAATGGTGGATGATGACCTCCCCTTTGATATCAATCGAAACTAATCTGACCTTCTTCCATCACAGACTGAAAACCAAGTCCCTGCACCTTGGCCAATACACGTACCACACACAGAAAATATAGTTGTAGCAACTAAAATATGTATTTCTATTGATGCTAAAGCACCATTAGCGACGCGTGTTATACCACCAATGACCACTTCAGGAAAAATCAGTGTTTAGTCACTTTGGATAAGAGCGTCAGATGAATGAAATGTAATGCACTGTAATCACTGAGTGCACACCTGAACCGCCAATGGCCTTCACATAACATTGCACCTGCAAAATGGCAGTTTGTAGATTTAGGGGGGGGTCATGCTCAATGTGCTCTTTGCTAGGGTGAGGGTATAGTTTCAGGGACAGCGTAAAGGTGCACATTCACCATCAATAGGTTGGATTTCTTCTAAACTGAATCTTCTTTGTTGCAGAACTCGAATGCAGAGAACCCGAATTGTGTGGCCATCGAGGGCGTGCTCGAGGCCTACTTCCAGAGCCTGAGGACGGTCCAGCTGTACGGACCCACTAACTTCGCCCCGGTCATCAGCCAGGTGGCTCGGTGGGAAACACACACATCTTCTTATGCACAACTATGTGTCACACAATCATGCACACAGCCTTTATATCCTCTCTCTAACACATGTCTCTCATACACACTCATAAATATTCTCTCTCATACACATGAGACGCATATGTGGCTGTTCCTGTGCCATCAGCTGTTTATGCATGTCATGAATACAAACAGAAGTATCTGAGTGACTTGATGGCAGAAAGTAGGAAGTGTGATAAGCCACTCACAGATAAGTGTCAATCATTCCTGTCTTGGAAGAGAAATCACAGTTTACATGTAAATTGTTTCCAAATATTTATATCTAACGGGCCCTGCGGAATTGTCTTTATTATGTTTGGATTCATCTTCAACTGTCAGTCAACTCACAAACACCTGAATAACTGTTCAGAGGGCGTCGCACGCAAGAACCACAACGCTTATTATAAAGGGCTCACAGAAAATCACAGATCACACAGGATCTCCAATACCCATGTATGAATCAGTTTGGACATAAAAGAGAAATGTGTTCCTTATTATTTCCAAACTTCTGTCGGACTGACTTGTTGATCATCCGCTCAGTTCAAACAGGAAGTGTTTTTGGAGGTGTGTTGTCGTGGAGTGTAGGGCACCGTCTGCTGTGCTGTGATGACCTGATGTTCCTGAAGTTTATGCAAAATAGCCAAGATAACTATAATATGTATTTATTATTTATCATAGACTCTGCAGATTGACTTACATTCATCATATATTATACATATACATAATGCTCTATTAATTGTATTTACGCACTGTTAAAACCTCAATTTCTGTATTCATTTGCACACCGCTCATTAACAGTCATACAGCATTGTATCTCTGTTTATTTTATATTTGTTAAAGGTTGGGGCTCAATACATTTCATTATCCATTCGACTAATTAAGGGATATGGTGGAAACTTGTTAGAATTTTCTTTTTGACGTGAAGCAGGTTTATGAAAGGCACCAGTAGATACACAAGTTATTACCAACATGATTGCTTTGAGTCGTATTTAATTCCAGTGTTTTGGGTAGAGCAGGGTTTCAGGTGCAGGGGCGCTCAGGGCGCTCAGGGTGCCCCCCATAGAGCGTGTCAGTGTCTCTGGAAAGGTTAATGATGCCCTGCCTGGTAAAATATGCCAACTCCTTTAGATCACCAACACAGAGCCCTGGTGTTCTCCTGCCGGGGGGGTAGACTCTGTCATTGACGACATCAATAGAAACTCTAAATTCCACATCATTTGTTCTGCTTTAAAACTAAAGGTTTGCTTCGGATGGCTTGCTCTACGGCATTTATTTTCCTAGTTGTGGTGATCAAAATAGACATTTGAAACATAGCATTGAAAAATATAAACTCCACTTAAAACTCCTTCAATTAGGTTCCCTGACAGGGTTGAATATTCTGGAAGTGAACCTAAAGAGTATAATTCAAATACTCTTTAGTTTCACTTCCAGAATATTCAACCTTGTCAGTCTGTGATAAATTGAGCATTAATGTAAAGTTAGCTAACATAGATCAGTGAACATAGACAGTAGTGGAACAGGGTGAAACATATTATAGACACTTGTACGTGTCCAATGCAGTGTATACGTACACTGCATTGGACTTGTACATTATGCCACCTTTTAATATAAAGATTATTACTTGTAAATAATATTAGTAATTGTAGGCATGGCAGCATTGTAGCGATTATCTCCCTGTATCTGAGCGAACCTGTACCTCTGTGGGAAGCTTATGTCATGTAGACTTTCAGAGTGTTCTTTTGATCCAAATCGATATATGTCTACAAGCAGATATAGGGTTTTGGTTTCCATTTGGAGTTATGTTGTAGCATCAACTAAGCATGTTTCAGTGGGTTTCGGATAGATGGTAAACTGTCTGTGTGCAGAGCAAAAGAGTCCGAACACAATTCATTGCAGTCTGTTATTAGCTAACGATGATTTAGCTTTTTATTAGCTTGTAAGCTGGCTTCTTGTGAAACCATCTTCTCTTTCATACTCTATTCTATTGTCTTGTGATGTCTACTATTAACTGTTTCTTGTGTGTGCTTGTTGTGTGTGTGTTATGCTAGGTGTGCTGCAGAGGTGACGGACGGCTCCCAGTTCTTTGTGCTGCTGATGATCACAGACGGCGTCATCTCAGACATGGATCAGACCAAAGAGGCTGTGGTGAATGTGAGTGGACACACTGCCGCTGTGTGTAGTGACACATGGACCGGCTCTCTTTCAAATCTGAACTACGTCCTAACAGGAGGGCTAAATCCTCTCTGAAGAGGGAAACACACACAACCAGAAACAGAAAGAGACGAGTGTGTGTTTTTGCATAAACAGGGAAGTACTTTGATTGAAATCAGATTATTTATAAAGAACCTACATAATATAGGCTAATGCACTTTACTTTTGTTGATTTTGTGCCACGTTTCTAAATGTAAAACTCTGGTCTCTAACCTGTTATGCCCTGAGCCTGTTTTTCAGGTCTCAGGCTCGAAAATGACATGCCCAGAACAAATGACTATTATCTTCACTTCTAAAAGGGTTAAATTAATAATCTTTTTTCTCAAAGCAATGATAAACCTTTGAGTTGGATGTAGATAAGTCAGAATCAATATAGATGTTTTTATTTGAAAGTAAATTTAGATTGAACATAGTAAAACAATTTAAATTATAGTTTCCGTCAAAAAAAAACATTACTTATAGTGAAAACCACCCTTGGATGATGGGATAGTAGACTAAAAGCTTTAGGAATACAAATTATAACATATAATAAGCACCCTGTATCAAGAGTGATGCAAAACAAGTGAAATTTGACCTTTGAGAGATTTAGAAAAAAAAACACCTCTGGGGTCATGTGGGTGGATTTGCCGTTTCTCTGGAACCCATTGGTCGATTTTGATGATTGACATCTCTTTTTAACCATTAGAGCCAATAGAATCGAGTGGAAATCCACCTACATATTACCATTGAGGAGTGAGAGTGATGCGCACGCAGTTTGCCCAAACCGAAAGCTACGTTACGCTCTGAAAACTGAAAACTAGGCTTATTGATCATAGATATGATGATGGATTATCAGTAATCATTTCAAAGGGACACAGAGACATTGGATTAACCTTCAGCAGCGTTGTTATGCATTTATTGCCATTGAACAAAACGTTTGATCAGAAAACGGCAAAGGTAAGATATATTTGCAGTTTTGGCTACGTAAAGTGGAGTTGTGTGTTGACTTTGCTGGCTTTCACTGCCGCGTGTTCTGGTTGCTCAGTGATGATATGTATACCATTGGAATCTGTGGAATCTCAGCTTTCATATGATATCTTGTTTATGCAGATCCGATGAAGTATAAAATATTTCTAGCGTGAGTTATGTGCTAAGTGCATTAGCATTCTTTCGTTCAGTGCTAATTCAGAGGCTCGGCGTTATACTTGTGTTTTGTTTCAGTAAAAATGGTTCATATCGTCAGTTAGCTGAGTTTCTTCCCGTTAAGTGGGTATGCCACATTAATAGGTTGTTAAATGTTAAGAAGCCCAGAGACACAGTTTTGTGAATATTGTTGTTTTTCTCCCCGCCCACGGGGTACCGGGCTTAACAGGCTAAGCAGTGATATCCACTTCCACACAGCAAGCTAGTACAGAACATTGGAGCTGCACTACTCATGAGTTTATTTTAACAATGCTTGAAATGTGTTGCATTATCGAGGACAACCCCACAGAGAATGTTCAATAACTCTGCAGTTCTCCTCAGCTACTGAGAGTTCCAACGTCTTTTTGGTTCACTGACTCCATTCTAGCAGTTTTCAGTTAAAAAGCTGTACACTGTACTGCTCAGCTCATACAGATAAGGGCCTAGCTTGGGAACACAGTAGAGAAATATTACCGAAACTTTCTCAGAAGTTGCTGGAGACTAACTGGATCTATATTTATCTGATGGCCAGAAGCACAAGTTGTGTTTGCTCAATGCTAAATCACTAAAGTTAGCGTAAGCCATGACATCTGGAGCAACATAATTCCCACTGAATTAGGTCGCTTAAGAGGCTAAGTTTGGTTCTTCATTGTGACTCGTTCCCAATGAGCAGTCCACACTGAAGTTCTTGTTCCAACTAATTTAATAACGAAAACGAAACAAATTACAACGAGAACATCGGTCCACCAAATGTATCCAACCAATTCACTCTATCTGTTTTAAATACCTTAAAAACAGCGATGTGACAATTGCGGGAATAGCTTCAACAAATACTGATAACATTTGAAGATCATCCACAATGGCTAAACAAGCAATTTGGCTCCAACAACATATTTATAACAAATAGTTACGGCAAAGGTACGTATATCATCATCAGTATGTTTGATTTAAAGTTAATCCCTGGTCATTTTATTAAAAAACAGCAACGTAGTCAATTCAGTCAGGATAGAAAAAACATCTTTGCACATTGTCGTCACTTTCACACCATCGTTCAGTCTGTAACAGCGAGAGGTTCATCAGCACTGAAGACTGCATAATAAAGGGAACAGTTCATGTGTATAAACTGTACTTCCACTTTGTATTTTCGGCTCACACCCCTCCTGTGTGTCTCCACAGGCAGCCGGCCTGCCCATGTCCATCATCATAGTGGGAGTGGGCCCTGCTGAGTTTGATGGTAAGTGTGTGTGTGCACATGTCTAATGTTTAAAGGCCCTGATACACAGAGCTGATTGTTGTCTGTTGGCCAAATGAAGCCATCGTGAGTGTCTGTCAGCCATGTTGTTCTCTGTCCAGCACCAACAGGACTTTTTGCCACTGCCAACAGTCTGTTGGCAAAGCAGTCTGTTAATCACTCTGATTGGCTATGCGGTGTAAGTGCGAGGAAAACAAACAAACAACTTGAGCCAAAAGGGCATTCACAGAGTCTTTTCATTTTCCATCCTCATCTCATCGTATCATTCTAATACACAGATATGTTCAACATGGCCGTTTGATGATGCTAGGCAAACATGTATTACTGAACGACGAACACACACTGCAGCTGCCTGCTGGCTCTCACACAGGGGAATGAGATCACACAATGTGGACAGCGTGGGATTGACATTAAATGGCAAAGAGAAGCAATTTGCGCACACACACACACTAACACACACACACAGTTCATCAACACAGATAGCTATACACACACTCATGCTTACGCACTAACGTATGTCGTTGCATTACATCAGAATATGTGCAAAGGCAGGTAAGTAGACCTCAATGAGTAAGCCAAGAGATAGAAATGAAATATGAAAATATAGATAGTTATAATGTACCTCCACACCGTCTCCACCTCCTGACATTCATCCCCCCAGCCGAGCTTTTCATCTGCAACAGATAGGCCATTTGTTATATTTTATTTATTTTACATTGCTTAAATGCTATTTATGATATTTATTTTTCCCTTTTTCATTCCTTCTTCACTATTCCTGTGTTCTTTTTTTCTTATTCAATTTTTCCCATGTCCTTTCCATTCCCATTCCCAGGAAATGACAAGTATGTTAGACACAAGGAGGACACACGTGTATGTTGGTGAGTAACACTGAGTGTACACATAATGGTTGTTTTTCACATTTTCTTAAAGATTACTATGTTGTTGGATCAGGGTGTGTCAGAAACATACTATAAGAACAAGCAGCTGATGAGTGTCTGGATCTTCCAGCACCACAGTTTGAGTTTATAATAATGTAGAGTTTAGTCTGCCATGCCTACAGCTATATAAAGAGAATAGAGAGAGAATGATTTGTTTGTCTTGTTCCCTGCATTATTCCAAAGTAAAATGGAAAAATGCTTTTTGTTGACATCTTGCACCGACCTAACTTCCGGGTCAGCCTACTAAAATAAGTCATCACTGCTCCATTCTATTGTGTGTAGGATGGGGTCAAAAGTCAATGACTGTGGCAGTAAAATAAATATCAAAACAGATGGTGGAAGTGGAAGAGTGAAGAGATATAGAGAACACAATGGTCCATGTATGGAGATCATAACCAATGCACAAATATAAATGTACTTACACAACCTCTGACACATGTTGTCTTAATACCCGACAATATAGACAACATTTATAATCAATGTTTGCTAATACTCTCTTCTAGATCATTTTCAACTAAATAATAGTCATTCATTCTTTGTGGTAAAGTAATCATTTATGTAACAAATCCACAGCCATTATAATAAAGACTTAGTTTGCATGTGTGCATGCTTATTTAGGAAACATTGTAAAAGAAAACCAAACAGAAAATAAGATGATCAGAAACACCTTCAACCCAACTCAGATTCTTTTAGTCAGTGGCTATGATAATCATCTCTCCAAAATAAATTAAGCCCTGACCTAAAGATACATGCAAAGATGAGGAGCCCAAAGTTAACAGGTAAACATGTATTGTCCATCTCATTTCACTCCTGTCTAAAACACAAGTTTGATCCTATGATTGATTCAGTAATCAACAGCTCAACAGATGACTTGATGTCAAGAACAAGTGTCAGGGGTTTGTTGTGGCTCCTGGTACCATCTCTATTGTGAAGCATCACCATGATCACACACACACACACACACACACACACACACACACACACACACACACACACACACACACACACACACCACACACACACACACACACACACACACACACACACACACACACACACAGCAGCTATACCAGGGGCAAAACGCAACATCTTGCAAGAAACTGTGTCTCAGGGCTTCTTAACATTTAACAAACTATGAATGTGTCACTTAACGGTAAGAAACTCAGCTATCAGATCATATTAACCATTTTTAGCTAAACAAAACATAAGGGTAATACCAAGCCTCTGAATTAGCACTAAGCGAAAAGATGCTAACGCACTTAGCACATAACTCACGGTAGAAATATTGTATACTTCATCGGTTCTGCACAAACAAGATATCAAATGAAAGAAAAACTCAGCAGCGAAGGTGAAACCAGACAACACACAACTTAGCTTTACGGGGCCAAAACGGCCAAAACGTTTCACCGTTGCTGTTTTCTGATCAAAAGTTTGTTCAATGGCATTAAAACGCAGATAAACGCTGCTGAAGGTTAATCCAATGTCTCTGTGTCACTTTGAAATGATTACTGATAACCCATCATCATATTTATATATAGTTGCTATGAGAGCTACGAGAGTGTATGAGAGCTTCCGGTTTTGGGCTTGCTGGCTGCGCATCACTCATTCCCCAATGGTAATGTTTAGATGGATTTAGGACTTCCCTCTCGATTCTATTGGCTCTAACGGTTAAAAAGAGATGTCAAACATCAAAATCGACCGATGGGTTCCAGAGATATGGCAAATCCACCCAAATTACCCAGAAGTGTTTTTTTTCTAAATCTCTCTAAAAAAGTCAAATTTCACTTGTTTTGCATCACTCTTGATACAGGGTGCTTATTATATGTTATCCTTTGGATTCCTAAAGCTTTTAGTCTACCATCCCATCATTCAAGGGTGGTTTTCAGCAGTGCTTGAATTGGAATAAAAAAGGTGCCAGTACTCTAAATCAGCAACTGTTCAAGTCAATTTTATTTATACAGCCCAAAAACAAGAATTTGGCTCAACGGTCTTTACAATCTGTACAACATACGACTCCCTCTATCCTTATCCTCATACCTTTGATTCAGTATTTAAAAAGAAAAACTAAAAAACTTTAACAGACATGGACATTTTTTTTTTTTAAACAGAATATTTACTGTAACGTTCAGAAATTGCATGTTTTTCCACGACTAATCAGGGAGGTGTCCGGGGCTCTCATAGAGAACATGACGTAGCCTGTACATGTGCCTGCATCAGGTCATATAGTAGTATATCCTGTAATGCTGGTGGGTTTGTCTCTTTACTGTATAGAGAGGCGAAGTCCCTCCCTTTCCGGGGGACCTCCATGGGACCTTATTGAAGTCAATGGCGATTATCTTTCTCTCCCGTTTGAATTGTGCCACGAATTACACATATGATGTTGCCAATTTAACGATAATTTTGCAAGTCAAAAAATACAAATGTGACGTAAACTGTGTGAAACCGCTCAATACTACATCTCCCGTCTCGCACCACACACCAAGACGGCCGTCACGTTGGCACATTTCACTTCTTTCTTTCAGAATGAGGCGACAAGTATTAAAAGAGATGAAAATCACTCCAAGTCTGGGCATGTTGAGAGCTGTACGTACACAACAGGGGAGTTAGTCGGTTCCGTAAGAGCCAGCATGCGGGACCGGGATTCTGGGAAGTGTAGTCTTTCTAGTTGCGTATTTTTCATAGTCTTATGTTTCAACAGTTTTACGACAAACTGTGACTTTTTTTACATGGAAATTATTTTTTAAGATTGACAAACATCATATGTGTAATTCATGGCACAATTTTACATTTTCTCTCCCCATTGACTTCAATACATAATTTTTCCGAAATAAGGTCCCATGGACCGGAAGTAGATGGGCGTGACTTCGCCTCTCTATATTTTAGAAAGGCTCACTGTACTTAAAAAAAGTATGAAAGGCAGCGGATATGGCTAAAGCCTGACTCCTACTGGCGACTGGTTAAATTACTCCTCGTCCCTGAGTACGTGCAGCGTACTTAGATGCGTCATGAGGTGCCGGTACACAGTAAGAAGTAATGGTACGCAGATGGGTCAACATCAGAAGTTTTGGTACTGCGTACCGGTGAGTACCGGCCCAATTCAAGCACTGGTTTTCACTATAAGTAATGGGTTTTTTTGGACGGAAACTATCATATACATTAAAATAAAAAACATCTATATTGATTATGACTTTTCTACATCCAACTCACAGGTTTATCATTGCTTTGAGAAAAAAGAGTATTAATTTACCCATTTTAGAAGTGAAGATATGGTCATTTGTTCTGGGAATGTCATTTTCGAGCCTGAGACCTGAAAACAGGCTTGGGGCTAAACAGGTTAAGGGAACGCTTCTCCCTGTTTCTCATTCTGTTCACCACTTTGGTCCAGACCGAGATGTCTGAAGGACTAATGTGTGGATAACCATGAAGTTCTATAAAGATGTAATAGCACCCAGAGGGGATAATCCTGGCTTTCCTCTAGTCTAGCAGGTCAAAGCTTTCACTAATCTTGGGAAACATCTCCTGAGAGGAAAAACTTTTTAGGTGAGAAATCCCTGGGTCAGACGATGCATTATAATGACTCCTCTAGCACCACCATGAGGTTAACATTAGTAAACAAATAAAATAAAAAAAAAAAAGCATTAATGAGCAACATGCAAATAAAAAATTCAAATGTCAGACCCGTTAAAAATAATCAAACTCAGGGTGAAATCAGGACAGGCAGTGCAATAAGATTTGAGCTCAGATTCAAAAGAAGCCACAGACTTGTCTGCTGTATATCCTGAGCAGGGTATTCTAATGTATCAGAACTTCTGTCCGCTAAGTCTTCCACCAAGAGACCCCTGCACCCCAGCTTGAGGCTCTCACAGGGGACGTGAAGAGATCAAACAAATCTCAGAGTCAGAGCATGTACTTTATAGGTAACTAAAATAACTTCTAAAATGTATGCTAGTGAAAGAGTGCGTTTGGTTTGCCATTAAACTTGGTTCGGATGGTTATGTTCCCCTCTGTTTGAATTGGAGTAACTTTTGATCATATACCATAATAAGATACAAATATATATTGTTTGTCTTTATTACCTGCATATCTGACAGTGTTCCCACTAGCTGTACTCTGTGTTTATGGCTAATAAGCAAATGTGAGCTTTCTAATACGCTAAAAGATACACAGTGAACAGATTGGTCCAGATGTATTATTTCAAATATCGTTCAAAAACGTCACATTTTTTGTCTTATTCTTCATATTAGTTTTTTTCGATTTTTTCAATCGTATTGTTTTACTTTGAATTGAGAATTGACTGAATTGTAATGGTCTTGTTGGTCTTGGAAACACATGGGCAAAACAATGTGCTGAAGTGGATGAAACCACACTGTCAGTCTGACGCTCACAGGCTAATAATGTATTTATATGTCCCTTCTTCATCAATATCAATCTGAATGTGACTCCATATCCTCTGCAAACATGGACTGAACACGTGCGTGCGTGTGTGTGTGAGTGTGTGAGTGTGTGTGTGTGTGTGTGTGTGTGTGTGGTGTGTGTGTGTGTGTGTGTGTGTGTGTGTGTGTGTGTGTGTGTGTGTGTGTTGTGGGTGGTTGTGTGTGTGGGTGTGTGTGTGTGTGTGTGTGTGTGTGTGTGTGTGTGTGTGTGTGTGTGTGTGTGTGTGTGTGTGTGTGTGTGTGTGTGTGTGTGTGTGGTGTGTGGGTGGTTGTGTGTAGAGGTGTGTGTGTGTGTGTGTGTGTGTGTGTGTGTGTGTGTGTGTGTGTGTGTGTGTGTGTGTGTGTGTGTGTGTGTGTGTGTGTGTGTGTGTGTGTGTGTGTGTGTGTGTGTGTGTGTGTGTGTGTGTGTGTGTGTGTGTAGAGGTGTGTGTGTGGTTAAAACGTAGCAGCCTGCGGTTGCTCTTTAGCTGTTCTAATGAAGGTAAACACAGTGTAGGCGGGGCGTAAAAGGCACGGCTCTTTGCGCGCTGGTGCTGCAGAGGCTGCTGAGTGAAACGTCCCGCTGCCTTCTGGAGTAACCGCAGGCTGCTACGTTTTAACCACACACCCCTGGCCTAAATGTCCTTAAAATTAAGTTTGAGTTCGAAATATATCTCAAACAATGTACAGTATGCACTGTCATTTCGTTGATACACCTTCTACAAAAGTCGGGCCCCCCCAACACAAATAGTCACGTAATGGGCCAAGTTAACATTTATCAAAATACATCTATATGAACGTGAGCATTCCTTTCAAAAAAATCTCAGTCTGACAGGAGAGGACTCTCCTCCACCTTGTTGTTAAAAAAGCTCATTATATCCGTTAGCGTAGCTCGCTATCACCAGAAGCTAACAACAACGATCTCCGGTACAGGTGCGCTCTCTCTCTCACGCTCTCTCGCGCGCACGCACACAAAATGTCTTGTTCCACACACACACTGACACACAGAGCCGAGCTCTGTGTGTCAGTGTGTGGATTCTGTGGAACAAGCCATTTTGTGCTAGATTATTATCTTGTATTATTATAACAAGATAATAATAATAATAATAATAATAATAATAATAATAATAATAATAATAGTAATAATAATAATAATAATACAGATAATAATAATAAGGACTGGAGATCTCTTCTCTCTTTTAGATTGATGTATTTGAATGCACAATCCTTGTTCATGAAGAGAAATGTTAATAATGCAGATTATTTCTATTCTCTACTCCTTCCTAAAGGGATGTATACGTTTACTCCTTTGGCAACTCACCCGAGATAAGACAAAAGCATTGGCTCTGAAGTCAGCGTGTGCATGCCAACAAAGAAACGTAGTGTCAGTCTAAAAGCAGTGGAGAGTTACTTCACTTATTGTTCAGAGGAAATAAATTCATCAATAAATCATGTGTTTGTTGTGGCTCTCCTCTGAGACGTAATGAACTGTGTTTACACCAGGAAGGGAAAGTAGTCCAGATTAAAACGATGGAGGGCTCTGTGTACTGACAGGAGATCTGCATGCTGCTCACACACGGGCTGAAAGAGTAATACAAGAAAATACCAAATGAATGGACAGAGCTAGAATCAATCAAAGAAGCCTTCCATCTTGCTTGTGATTTGTTATTAATACAAAGTCATTACTTTACAATATAGTAAGTAGTAGTTTAATCCTTCAGATTAACATCAGGATTGAGTGATCTGCATATCATATTGCAATATTATTATTATATTCAGACTTTTAAATGCTTTTTAAATATAATTCAGTTTTGTATGTGTGACACTTTGGTACTTATAATATATATATAGTGACAGCAGGAAACAAACAAAGTCGCCGAGAGGCTGAGGCCGGGCCTGTGTGACACGCTACAAAAAATTACTTGCTGAGATCAAAAACTCTGTTGAAAAATAATGTAGTTTAATGAAATCTGGGATGATCAACTTATTTTCCTTGGACATACACATTGTTATAGTAATCAAAGCGATCATTAAATTTGCGGTCAACAAAAAGTACAACGACCCTGGCCGTTTCTCAATGTCGAGTCAAGCTGCTCCAGAGCCACTATTTCAAGCATACTACGCCAGCGAGTGGTGCCGAATGACTGTTTAAATGCCCAGCATACATGTGCTACCAAGCAAGCCTCCTCGACATTGAGAAACGGCCCCTGTGTCACCCTCTCTTCCACACACACACACACACACACACACACACACACACACACACACACACACACACACACACACACACACACACACACACACACACACACACACACACACACACACACACACACCTCACGCAGGTGAATAGGATTATAATGAGTGCCGCCCATTTCCATGTGACTCAAGCTAACCAATCAATAGTGATCAAATCTTATATTAAAACAAAACGCATTACTATACACGTTTCATGACTCCTGCAATACATATACATATATATGTGTAATTTGTTCAGTAAAGCAAATGCAGGGTGTTTGGTGTAGTGTATATGGCTTGCAAATGTAATAATTAATTAATTCATTGAGTAACAACACTCTACTTTAGCAAAACTGAAAGTTTAACTTTGAATACATTACGGTAATATAAGGTTTAGCAGGTCGGGACTCCACTGTCTAATCAGAGAGAGAATATGATAGCACAGTTTAATATTATAGTCTCATAATCCATAATTGGAGTTGACTTGGTGAACAGCGGCTGATTTACTTCACAGACAATACACACATTGGCAGGTTCTTTATAAATTAAATGTGTATTTACTACTAAGAATATATAGAATACTGAATAACACAAGTATGACATGAATACTGTCAATGAATGAATAACAGTGAAATGCTCTGTGTTGTCTGCAGCGATGGAGGAGCTGGATGGAGACGAGGTGAGAGTGTCCTCCAGGGGGCGCTCCGCTGAGAGAGACATCGTCCAGGTGAGTCCACGTGCACCCTGACCTAAGACAGGCCCTTATTACAGATGTTAGCACAGCTGCATAAAGAAGCCTCTGATCCGACCCTGCTCATGGTCACACAAAAAGACACTTTGAGTTTAAAGCTAAATATTTGTATTCTTTTTTTGTATTTTTTGTTCAAAAAGTAGAATAAAATAATAAATATTGTTGGTGAAATACACACATTTAAGAAATGTAAATCATTCAGTCAGTCAGTCTTTCCATCAAAGTGCTCTCATCCTTTCTCAGGCATCAGCAGCCAAACCCTTTTATGTACAATTCATCATTAATGTCCTAATAGCTGATACACTGTATATTTTGTAATATACACGTTATATATCGTAGGACAATATACAAATGTTTACTTTATCCTCTAATGTTTATATAAATGTTTTGATTTTATTATATTTAAGTGTATCTTTTATTGAACATTTTACTCGAACTTCTTATTTTTCTTTAAAATAGATTTGTTTTATTTCATCTTTTTATTAGAAACTTACTTTGACTTATTGTGTTTGTATAAATATTATCTTAATTTAACTTTCGTTACAGGCTGGTGTTTACAAAATAATAATGTATTAATATTTATATTTCCCTTCCTCCCCAATACCAATCTGAATGTGACTCCATATCCTCTGCAAACATGACCCCATATCATCTTTAGTATAACATTTATATAACATTATTTTCCCTATATTCTTACCCAGCTTTTTGTTTAATTTCATTCTAAAATGGTCACCTGTCAATCAACCAGTGTCCCTTCTCTCCAGTTTGTCCCTTTCCGGGACTACATGGACCGCTCGGGGAACTCGGTCCTGAGCATGGCCCGGCTGGCTAAAGACGTCCTGGCAGAGATCCCCGAGCAGCTGCTGTCCTTCATGAAGAGCCGGGGGCTGGAGCCCCGGCCCCCCCTGCCCGCCACCTCAGACCCACCCTCCATGTCCACCAGCACCCCCGCCCCCAAGCAGAGCAAAGCGCACGCCTGAGAGCCAGCAGAGGGTGTGTGTGTTGTGTGTGTGTGCGTGTGTGTGTGTGTGTGTGTGTGTGTGTGTGTGTGTGTGTGTGTGTGTGTGTGGTGTGTGTGTGTGTGTGTGTGTGTGTGTGTGTGTGTGTGTGTGTGTGGTGTGTGTGTGTGTGTGTGTGTGTGTGTGTGTGTGTGTGTGTGTGTGTGTGTGTGTGTGTGTGTGTGTGTGTGTGTGTGTGTGTGTGTGTGTGTGTGTGTGTTGCATGGTTTCAGGGTTGTTGACAGGAAATGGTTCAGGATTCTGAAGATCATAATTGGAAGAGGACAACCACCACAGGTGCTGGTGGGGAGGATTCCTCCAACTGGACTCATAGCAAATGCCCTTCTGATCAGTTTGACTTGCATTTATATCAAAGGATCAAATGTAGTAAACTTTTCCCTCAGTCACCAAATACATTTCTAATGTTCGAAACTACAGAGCTTTTTGTTATCACAACTCCTCCTGCAGATGTCAGTCTTCAGTTCCGGCTCACAGGGAGAGAGGGTCCGTTGTGAGATGAATCCTGAGGGGGGCTACCCGTTGAGCTCATCAGTGGTGAAGAAAGACAGCAGTGGGCAGGGGTCCTCTCCTCATTGGTTTATTCTCAGGGCAAAGACAGTAACAGTCAAACAGAGGAGCAGTTGGGTCCTGTCCTGTCGTGGTATCTGACCGCTTCTTTCACTGCTTCATGAACATGCTGCATATTTATCTATGCTACACAATGTTTTAATATGTAAAGGGATGGAGAATGTCCTGCATTTCGAGGGCGACTTTTAGAGACTGGGCGCCAGAACATCGAAAATAATCCCACTTGAAAGAAATATTGCCATGAAATGGTGAACAGACCGGAACATAAAGTGCACTGCCAGCCCCCCTTCCCTCCAGCCAGCGTAACATCTACCATTTAGTGAGGCACAGACTATTGCCGCGCTGGTGGTGAAAGGCCTGTCTGAGCACGTGCCTGTTTAAAGTGGGTCAATGCACATTCCACAGGTCAGACGTGTAGCAGGCAATGTGTGAAAGTGTCACCTTTCATTTTGTGCTGCAGGGAAGACACCGACAGAAGGCGTGATGAGAGCTGTGGTCTGTAGCCGCTCCAGCTACTGTAGTGAGTGAATGCTGACACATTGGTTTCATTTTGTATTATCCTTTTATTGTGTTGAATAAGGATTAAAGCAAAACTGAACCAGTGTTTCAGCAGAACCCCAAAATCATTTGGCTTTAACGGGCTCTCTGTTCCTCACATACACAAACAACCTTTGTATCTGACCCGTGGTAATTGGATAGGCAGAATTACAAAAACATGAACGTTTTGGAGGTCTCTAAAGCTAATAATTACAAACCTAGTCAGCAGGATTTGTCAGGATATTTAGCTATTGTATCAGAAAGGAAACGGATATGTGGCCTTATTTCTGTCATTATCCAACAGGAATGGGTGATGGAGGACTCTATTTTTATATGACAAAACATTAATCTATGTTACTTGCATGCTTATTTGGCTAAAATGCTGCCAATGATGTTCTGTATTTCTATTCATATCCAAAAATGACTTCAGACTACATGAGAGTTCTGTTTCTGTGGTTACTTTGAGGGTTGTGACTCTGCAGACCGTTTACATGCAGAAAACCTTCATGACACACAAGGGGACGGGTGACAACCGGAAAAGCCTGACATGGGCCCTTTAAAGGGCTGCCAATAAGATCATGGAGACAGATGAACAGTAGGATATATTTGTATCACAGTGTTTGATATATGCATGCGTGTGTTATGGTTCACATCAACCCAAAGTCACAAAGCGTATTGGACTCTTTTGTATGGAGCATGTTATATACAGTGTGTACAGTATTAGTTTATTAAACAGAGGGACAGACAACATGCTGCTCACTACTTCTCCCCATTGTGTTCAAACAGCCAACATGTAAATACATCTAAAGTACTGCACAGAATATTTTGTAAAGTCTGCCTCCCTTCCGTTTTGTTCTTCTCTTATTCTCTAAATATGTACATGTTATTTTTGTCACCATTAGTGTTGGTCAGAAATGAGTATTAGGTTTGTCAATGTTTTCTAGTTTTTGCTTAGAAACCAAATAAAGATATTGTTTAAAACTCATCTGTAATCTTTCACTCACTCTATTTACATTGCATTCTTTCCTTTAATTATTTGTGTTTAATTATATTAACCAAATGGTTGGAGATGACAGCTTGAGTGTGTCCAGCCATTAAGGTATGGCCATGTGTCATAAGGAGTAAAATAAGTGTCTGTTTCAGAGTTATATTTTTACTTTAGCATGCATCAAATGAACATTTAAAAACAGTTGTGTGTCATATAATATTATGATAAATCACGTGGCAATTTATTTACCATCTCTTTATTCTAAAAATGAAGAATGGCTGGAACAGTCATCAATTTGAGAAAATTACAAATTCCACTTTTAGCAAAAGTAAAACACGTATTGGTCACGTACACAGCAGGGTGATTATCAAAGCTTTGCCTGATAGTTACTATTAGGGACAGAAGTAGCTCCAGCTATATGACTGAGTGTGGTGAAGAGATGTAACCATTATGTTCTCGCAGGCTACGGATGGAGATCTCTTTAACGTTTTTTGGAGCACACTGCCACTCAGTGGAAATACATAGAAAACACTGACTTGGAAATGAAACGTTGACTTTCTAAGTTTTGGCTTCACATTTCAATTTGAAATAAAAGCAATTATGCATTACTAAAACGGGTCCCATTTTACTAATACATTCATTTCTTGGAACACAGTGCAGGGATTTGTTTTGCCCACTAGATGGCGGCAGGGAGAGACTGTTTGTTCTGGGCCAAAGACTGGCAGGAATATATGTGAATCCAGTATTAGCTCAGTTATGAAGACAGGCATGAATGCTACTGTCTATAAAGGTCTTGACTAGTTTTAAGTTTGGCAACGCTTTGTAGCGGTCATTGCTGCTAGAAGTTGCTATTCATCAACCGTTTCTATTCCTGGAAAAAAAACGTAAGATCTGAACGCTGTCATGTGACAGCCTATCCAAATAACCTTCTGCAGGTCTTCTGGATTTTGGAATGTGTGTAGGGTCATATCAGGACGCATCCTTCCTGGGGCCCCAGCAACCGCATCTTCATTAAAAATGTAAACCCCAGTCCATTTGCCTTAGGTCCTTAAGAAAAGGCTGATTGAGCCAGGCTTGTACTAGAGGGCGAAGCCCAGCCTGACCCCTGTATACCCCCTCTATAACCTACAGCAGTGGGAAAGAGTTCATATAAATTCTCTCAAACTAGAATTTCTCAAAATCACCCTCAATCAGAAAAAAGATTGAGAGCAAAGTTGTCTCTAAAGGGCCTGAAATAAGGTCTTCACCCTGGGTTTAATTTATCCACCTCCTCATGAAAGAACAGTTGTCACACTCTGATTGGATGAGAGACAGCTGCACACCCTCAAACAGGTGATCTGAATAACCCTCCAATCAACTCAGGGGAAGTGTGACAGTCAGCTTAATCTAACTTATTTTAAAACATTAGCCACATTAGCCAAATAATAACATATAATACTCAATGGCCTAATGATAAAACTCACTCTGATCCACTGCTGCAAAATCCACTCCACAGTTTCAGTGAACTGAATGGTACCAATGCTGCCTTCAGGTACTCCTTGTAGCTCGTACCTCAAGTTCTGACGGATCTGCAGTTTTCATTTAAACAAACACTCTCTTAATAATGTTGTGGTGGATCTGTCATGGAGATGTGAGCTTCTCATTGAAACATGTTCAACACATTTTACGATACCTCAAGCTGGTTTCACAGATAAATGTTTCACTAAAGTGAAAGCAGTGCTTTCATTTAGCTCAATGAGTTGTTTCGTGGTTGGTCAGGTTAAGGTCAGTTGGGACTGGAACTGAGAGAGAGGCCGTTTCTCAATCGCAAGTAAAACTGCTGCAGAGCAACTATTTCAAGTAGCCTATACTACGTCATCTAGTAGCGCCGAAGGACTGTTTAAATGCATGGGCTGCAGTCGAATAGTCCGTTTCTCTTAGGAACCTTCCTAGCCGAGTGAAATGACCCGGAAGTCCCTCAGTGGCAGCCATGATAAGTGCCGTTCCAATTCTCCAAATGAATCCCAATACGTATGATTGTATGAACTAAAGATCTTAAAATCAATACAAATGTATTTATTATAAACGTTAGTCCTTAACATCTATCACTGTGTATATCACCATTCAAACATCTTTTAGAAGTTGAACAAACCCCACACAGCTCAGTGAAGACTGAGATGTTGACTTTATTTGATCATTTCAGTAAAAACTAAGGTTCATATTTCTCTCTTTGATTATAATACTGATGAACGTTCAAAACAAAGCACTTTGCCAACTTACCACCTATGTTTTAAAATGCTTAATAAGCACCGTAACTTTCATGATATCATTTCTCGGTCATAATCGGTTGTTTCCGTGAACGGCCGACTGTTGAGTGACGGTAAATGCTGCGGCTGCAAGGCATTGTGGGGCAGCATTTTCGCTTCTCCTGTCGGTTAGGGAGGTCCAGTGGTTCCTAAGCTAAAGGAGGTTATAAAGGAAGTTTGAAACCTCCTTTCCTATCATTCTCATCATTCTAGAGAATTCGAACGGCACTTATCATGGCTGCCACTGAGGGTCTTCCGGGTCATTTCACTCCTTTAGGAAGGTTCCTAAGCTAAATGGACTATTCGACTTCAGCCAGAGACTCCACAGATTCCTGACATATAATGTCATCACTGTACGACCTCGAATTCCTGGAGCTATCAGCCAGAAAAGAGAAAGTAAACAACATCCGGTTTCAAAAATATTACAATACGTCTTACCTTTTTTGATTTGTGATCAAAAGTTGTGTTCAACGGAATAAAAACGCCGCTCAAGGTTAATCCAATGTCTTTGTGTCACGTAGAAATGTTTACTGATAATCCTACATCATATTATGGCAATATACTGGGTATAAAGTTTTGCCGTCCAGGCTTGTACTTTCAGATATGTTTCCTTTGTTTCTCTATTACGTCCGCAATGGTAATGTTTACGTGGATTTGGGAACTGCCCATCGATTACTATACTGGCTGGTGATTTGATTCATCAGCTTTGTGATGGAATAAAAAACGCACAGTGCATTTCCTTAGCTGTGGGTGAGTCCACTGACACCACTGACAATGCTCAGTTGCTGGTGTTTGTGAGTTGTTATGATGAGGCAAAGGGGGAGTTTGTTGAAGATGTGTTGGGCCGGACGAACCTCAGTGGACACACAAGGGGGGGGGCGAGACATGTATAAAGCAATAATGGGAATGCTGAATGAAAGGGTGCAGCTGCCTTTATTCATAACTGTGCTGCTCTTACACTGCGACTCTGAGGGGTCGAGCGGAGACACAATAACAATGAAAACGGCTGCATACAGATTATTTTAGTTTTTGCAGCCTCGTGTTAAGAATCTTGTTGCAATTGTTTAAAAGTTTGAATGACCGTAATAAACGGACCTTTGTCTTATTGAAACATTTATTTTGGACCTTTAAGATTTGTATTTGAGTACCCCTGCTCTAAAGAGTCGTGACCATAGGTCGTGACCATAGGTCGTGACGCACGGCCGGATTTATCTCAGCCAATGACAGCTCTGCATGCATCCCCTGGATATTATTTTAGAAACTGCTTTCATCGCGACGCAATGTTTACAGAGAGAACAGCTGTGAGGTCCGTGCAGAAAGCAGAGCAGTGTGTAAAATATATATCACTCAGTATAACAGGCATACACTACTCTCTTTATTTGCTTTAGTTTAGTAGATAACTACAAACAAATATATGTTCGATATGTTTCTAAGACCATTTAGTGCTTCACATAATAAAATACACAATGGCTGTTAAGCTGTTAGCTGTAGGTGCGTGTGTGTGTGTGTGTGTGTGTGTGTGTGTGTGTGTGTGTGTGTGTGTGTGTGTGTGTGTGTGTGTGTGTGTGTGTGTGTGTGTGTGTGTGTGTGTGTGCGTGCGTGCGTGCGTGCGTGCGTGCGTGCGTGCGTGCGTGTGTGTGTGTGTTGTAAATGCGTGTCAGGGGCGGACTGGGGGGAACAAGTGGCCCGGGGATTAATTGACAGACAGGCCCACTTAATGCGCGGCATGTATCGGCCGGCCAGCGACGAAAGTATGTTACTTAACATTAAACATTAAATGCATTTAATGTTATTTTGGACCATTATTCATAAAGTAATCACATTACCTGAGCCCTTGAGTTGCCAAGAGCAAAATAATTACGGCATATATTTAGTGATTTTAATGTTAACAGATCATTGATGCAATAACATTTGGACCCAATTTGCCTGACTTGACGCATGGAATAAAACATGGGCGTAGGAAGCATCCTCAATGTGGGTGAGAGAATTTAACAGGGGGTGTGGGCAGGTGGTGGACCTCACCTCCTCTAGGGGGGCAAGCTCCCCCGGGAAGATTTTTTTTTAAATGTTGAAGTTAAATGCATCAATCTGGTCCATTTTGAGAGCAAAATTAGGGACTAAATCTATGGCAGTCAGTAGGGGCTTGGACTGTGAGCCGTAGGGTCGCCGGTTCAAGTCCCCGACCAGTCCTACATTTGGACTGCTTGTGGTCTGCCACAAAAATGTGTGGCAGACCACACTTCCACGCTCACCGGCAGCAGGCACCGACTGGCTATTGGGAGGACCGGGAGGAGCGACATTTCGCCACAACTGCGCCTACCGTACCTTTAACAGGTTAACATATCACTGTGTATATCTCCATTAAACATCTTTTAAAAAGTTTAAGAAACCCCACACAGCTCAGTAAACACTGACATGTTGACTTTATTAGATCATTTCAGTAACAACTAATGTTCATATTTCTCCTTTTGATTATTATAGTGATGAAGGTTTAAAACAAAGCCCTTTGGCAACTTACCACATACATTTTAAAATGCTTAACAAGCACCGTAACTTTCATGATATAATTTCTCGATCATAATCGGTTGTTTCCGTGAACGGACAAATGTTGTGTCACGGTAAATGTTGAGGCTGCAAGGTATTGTGGGACAGCATTTTCTCCTTTCCTTTCATAAAGGGAGGTCCAGTGTTTCCTTAACTAAAGGAGGTTATAAAGGAAGTTTCAAACCTCCTTTCCTATCATATTCTAGACTCGAGAATAGAGTGGTGCAGGGATTACGTATTTACCTGGAAGTAAACTGGGCATTGGTTCCCTCGACAAAAAAGCAGTGGGATTTCTCCATAGGATTTTGGAAAATAGCTCGAAATAAGGTCTGTGGAAAACAAACCTGTTTGATAAATGCATGTTTTGTTCAGATGGATAATCTCCACATGTCTACCCTACTTTTATAATTTTCTAATCCTAAATCTAATCGCCAGAAGCAAAATGCTAACGTTATGCTATAAACGAACTACAGCCGAGTACAGCAGGGTCGCACGACTTCAACGTCACGCCAACTGAAGATCGATATTCAAAAATATATATATATCGGGACCCCCTTGAAAACGAGATGGTGCATCTCAAGGGGAATGAATAACATTTCTATATATAAATACAGATTCAAAATGGTACGAGTTGAAGCGTTTGTTTGAACAGTTTGCAGGAGGCAGGGACTTGCTTTCAAGCAGAACAGGGAAAACAAACTTAGCGGGAGTGTTTTCGTGTTCGGCGTAATGACGTACAACGTCCTCGACAACTTCTGTAGTCCAATTGTTAACAACCATCGTTTTTCAGACACGTCAACTCTTAAAAAATCACCAGTGGGGTCACTGCTGATGTATTTAATGTCGTAGAACAAAACGTGATCCGTCTCTTACATTTGTGTCAACCACAGACCTTATTTCCAGCTATTTTCCAAAATCCTATGGAGAAATCCCATTGGCTCTGAGACGAGGGAACTAGTAATGGTAAAATGCTAACTCACTTCAGGGTTTTAGGACTCGTCACTGCACCACTCTATTCAAACAGCTCTTGTCATGGCTGCCACTGAAGTACTTCTGGGTCATTTCACTCCGATAGGAAGGTGTGATTACCCGATTTGCATGTCTGCCCGATTTGCACTGCGCAAGCGTGAGTTGGTCTGCCATATTGGACAGCTACGTACGGCAATCCAAACGGGACATTTGACGTCCGTACTGACCTAATAACAGAGTTTTGTTCTTCAACTTTTTTTTATGAAAAGTAATTTCCCTTTTCCAGGAATCTCAACAGAAAAAGTTTGTCCAGACTAATACATTTCTAATGATAAATAAATTAAAACAATTCACAGTTAAGAATGAGATATTAATCATGAATGCCATAAATGATTGCATACATTTGCAGTTTCTTCTTTTTCCAGTGTGAAGGCTGTCAAACAGAAGTTAAATATCCATTTCTCACTTATTCTAAGAATGTACTTAACCCACTAAAAGGATTTATTCTCAAATAATCGGGAAATTATTTTTGTAATAATAATAACTCATCTCTCTCATTCAGATTAATGTGGTCGGGTTTTTTTTCTTCTTTGCGAAATGGCGCTCTGTCAAATGTCCTACTTGGGTTGCTGTACGTAGCTGGTGTTATTGGTCCAATATGGCGGACCAACTCGCGCTTGCGCAGTGCAAATCGGGCAGACATGCAAATCGGGTAGTCACAGAAGGTTCTTAAGCTAAATTGACAATTTGACCGCAACCCATGCTTTACCCAAGAAGGAGATAATGCTGTCCCACAATACCTTTGCGGCCGTAACATTTAACGTGAACCGAACATTCGTAAACAACCGATTGTGACTGACAAACCGGATCAAGGAAGTGCTTATTCAGAAGGTACTTAAGGTGCTTTTATGGTTTGAACCTTCGATACTATGGTACCAAAAGGCCAAATATGAACACGCTTATTACTGTAAAATAATCAAATTAAGTTTCAGTGTTTACTGATTTACGGTTTCTTAAGATTCTTTCACATCTTTGAATGGTGATGTGCAAAGTCCTAGTGACGGATATGCGGCCCTAACAAGTTATTCACATGTTGCATAAAGTTGTATTTATCAAAAATATTTTCATACAATCATACTATTTGGCATTCATTTGAATTAATGAGTGGACAGAAGGAGTGTGAGCAACCACTTTTTCAGTTTCATATTTTATTTCAATTCCAATGAATAATGAATACATTATGAATATGTTTTACACTGTATTCCGGGTTTATGAAACTCCTATATTGGGCTTTAAGAAGCTGGACAGCAGTAACAATTATACAACTATAATTCACCATTATAAGCTTTGTGAGATAGGACTTGCGGCAGGACTGTTGTGTATAACAGGGATGGTTTACTCATCGTTTTTCATTTTTACATGACAAAAGCATAGGAACAAAAAACAGCCACACTAACGTTTCCTTTAAGATAATTTATTTTGTACAGTAAAACAGAGGTTGGGAGGTTGCACTGCATCCACTGTGGCTGTGGAGAGGACGGGGGGCTGGATTTAAGCACCCGGGATGTTACAAACTTTAACAGCAACCATTTCTCAGCGCTTGTGTGATTATTGAGTATCTTACAAAGATGGACAGTCAATCAACTAATAAGTTAATTGTGACAAAGTGTCTGATACGTGATGACATGACCGTGAACTGCCTCCAGTAACGACTCAATGCAGGTCAAACAAACAAGCATTGTGTGGAGGGTGCGTTCAAGGACACCACAACTCTCACAGTACATACTACCACGCCAACAACTAAAAACAGGCATTGTTCCGTGGGAATAAACATTGTATTTATATATATATATATATATATATATACTCTTATTTCTGTGTCAGTTGTTGTTTGTCCACATGATTATCGTTATGTGAGCGTTGTGGGGTCATTGAACGCAGCCCGCTCTGGTATGTTTAGGGCCCAGGTAGGGTGCGTTTGTTTCCGATTACTTGGGAGGCCTGTAGGCGATCTTCCTGCTCTTCAGCACAGACCACCTGTGTCTTTTCATGTAGTAAAGCAGAGGGATCACGATGCCGGCGCCCATCAGCAGCTGGGGGGGGGGGGGGGGGAGGGAGCAGAAAGATTAATCTCACGACTAAAACCACATTTACATCCTATTTGAACTTGATTTATTGAGTCTGTATGCAGTGAAAACTTTGATTAAACACATTTCTGATGCAGGTTTGGTTTGATGATAGTAAAGACAACGTTGGGGGCAAACACATGAGTAATTTTTGCACGCTTTTTTTATTGTGTTCAATGGAAACACGTGCAATAGTTCAACTTCTGTAACACAGCAGCGTGCGTTCCACCTGTCATGTGCCAAGAAACAACCAATAAAAGCCAAGCTATATCTTTACTTCTGAAAATATTAGTGAACGGAAAATATGGAAAAGTTAATTTTAGGTAATTTAGTGCAGGTCTATAGTAACACCATGTCCATTATGTGAGCACAGCTTCTATAGAGTGTGTAGTTGTGTATCTTACCTTCAGCCCCATGCGTTTGCGTTGGTCGTGCGCTGGCTCTCCGGCCCACTTCAGGAACGTACACACGTCCTTAGCAACCTGACTCATGGAGGCAGGTGTTCCTATGGCAAAAAACACACATCAACCATCAGCACAAATATTTTAACTGCAGCAAAGTTCAATACACGAGCCTAGAAACGATGCATGGATATGAAGTAGTTCAATCTCCATGCATCGGCAGAAATAGGTTGAACAATCTATTTTTCCAGACCAATAGCAATTGATTGTGATGTATTGAAAAAGAAACATCCAGGTTCTCTTATTCCCATCTTGCTGATTGAAACGATTCAGTGACATTAAAAGCACCGTTCATTTGAAATCAGCTTTGCAATTGTTGTTGATTTAGCATAACAATAGATAACTTGTTTATTAATATACAGGGCTCGACAGTAACGGTTGCCAGGTTGCCATTATTTAAAGAAATAAGGACAGCAAACCGCTAAATGTGCACCCCAAAATAGATAAATGTTAATTATTTTTTGTATTAAGAGTGATATTTAATTATTGTTGTGACCAGTCGGAACCTGATACTTAAGTTGCACGTGCATTGGTGTGATGACGGAGCGTGTGTTTGTTTTACAAAAAATGGCGAAGCAAATTAAGTTGTTTGACTGTGGGGTAAAAAGTTCGGCCAACCCGTCAACATCTCAAACGAGTGTTCAAAGTGATTCAACTGATAAAGCGTAAGATGAACCCGAACGAAAAGCAAAGAGGAAATGGGTAAAGTCTTGGGAGGCAAAACATTCTGCTCCGTTGTGCATTCGCATCTGGTAAAAGTTCCTTCAAAATAAGAGTCCCGATCTTATTACTACCAAAATAAAAGTGCAAAACGAAACTTTACCACAGGAAAATATTGACATACAAATATAATCACTTCTATAAAAACATATTTTAAATATAGTTAGACATTAGGGATTAGGGATGCTCCGATCACCAATTTTGGGGCCGATCGCCGGAATCAGTATCGCCCAATACCGATCACCGATCCGATCGAGTGGGAGGGGCCTAAATGGAAGATTTAAACTTTAAATCTTCCATGTATGGGTTAAATGCAGAGGACACATTTAGTTTTAATGTTTGCGAGTACTGAGACAATAAATAAATATAAATCGTAATAGTATGCTCTTTCTGCGCTTCTGCTTAACAGCGTGTTGTCAGGTGTCTCGGATTCGGAGCGTGTTATGAAACCTTTTGAAAAAAAACAAAAATGTGGGGGGGAAAAAAATACAAATCTCTCCGCACCGAATATTCGAATATTCGCTGCTGATTACTACCGAATATCCGGAGCCCGAAAAATGGTATTCGGGACAGCCCTACTGACCTCACAATCAACTACACCAGGGGTCTTCAACTAAAATTCAACGAGGTCCAGTTAGAGAAAATGTCCCCATGCAAAGGTCCGGAACATCAAAATGTCTAACTTGCTTTATGAATTAATGTGATATATATTGAAGTGACCTGTAGCTTTATCAACGTCTGCATGTAATCAACGTCTGACTGCCAATCAAATAAAGAAAGTACAATTCAAAAACAACAATATTTATTGTCAATTAACATTACTTAAAGAGCCTGTGACACGGTTTTCCCCCATCATCCAAACCCATCCATTTGAGTACATATTGTCCCCTTGAAAACCGTTACTGAACTGATTTTGGATATTTGTACTTTGATAACCGTTAATCTGCCTTCAATGTTGACCATTTTCTGGATCTTCTCACGGATTCTTCAAGTCCCGCCAAATTACGCGTGACGTCATTGCGGGCACAGCGCTCCAGCTGCACCGTCCAGGATCCCAGCATCTGCATGTAAACCTTTATATATATACAGTCAGATGTAAACGCACGACGGCGCACACAGCAGCAAGCTCAGACAGCGATGACAGGTTAATGTTGAACGTGTCTGAGAGCTCATATGAGGCTGAAGGATCGGTTTATGTTGTATCTGTTAGAAGTTTAGGAATGAGGTGCGTCAATATGGGCGATCATATGGTCATGTAGCCAGTGGTGGAATGGGACTACAAATCATCCCGGGACTCTCGACCGGCCCACTTCGGTACCGCTAGTAAATTGTCAACGGGGGGAGTGGGGGATGTCAGGGGCGGCGGGTGCTGTAGATAGTAAATGTAAATATGTAAATATTTGTTTCACTGCATCCTGGTAAAATACAAATATAATGTATAATGTCTGTGTCTTTGACATTAGCGCTGCTCGCCACCTGTGCCCTGTACTACGAAGCCAGTTCAACAGACCCTGGATATGTTTGAGTAACAAACAAACTAACAACAACAAACTAACAAACGAGATCTCGCTAAGCGGTCCTACGACGCTGGTTATCAACTCGGTAAATCAAGCCAGGGTTTCTCTCTCCAGCTGAGAGCGCGTTCACGTCTAAGACACGAGTGGATCTGACTTTAATTACATTTGTCTCGAGTGTTTCATCAACATAATGTGTTAAATAATACTTCTGCATACAGTCTGTGACACTGTGAGTGTTGCACGGCCAGATGAGGCTGGAGAAGCTGACTCAGATCAGGACATATATGATATATTATGATATTATATGATCGATGATCTGATTGATGATGTAATATGAATGATAAGTACGACACGTCGGCGTCTTCTCTGCATACGGCAGTTTAAACTGTATTTCCTTTATCCTGTAATATGACTTGAGAGATTTAAACTCCGCACACTGAGTGATCTCTTTTCTATAGACGCCGGAGGCGGGCAGCATCAGGTAAAATAAGTTATTTAGCCTTCTCAAACCTGAGCCTCACGCGCCGCCTATGGGGGATGTGCTGGTGCTGATTTGTTTTTATATCACATCTGACGGGAGGACATTCAGCAGCTCTCACTCCCGATTTGTAATCCTAATGTAATCATCATCTTCACCACGATCATTTGTTTATGTTCGCCGAATTGACATGAAAGCACTGACAAATATGAATATACTGTAGTCAACTTCATTAAAACGTTATTAACTTGTCTAATCTCAGTAATTCACCATTTCTACGCATGACACAACACACTTTGTCCGTGTTTGGCTCTCGAAGCGTTCCCGCATTGACGTCACTTCCGGCTTCCCCCAAAACTTCAAAATGAGTGAAGGAATTTCCCCGCAATGTTCGAAATTATTGATATTTAACGGAACGGTATCGCTTTTTCTTTTTTAAACTGACGGTTCGAGATTACTAGTAGCCCAATATTTCATTGCACAACAGTTGTTGGGATGCTGTCACAGGCTCTTTAAATACTGTGGATATGTGTAATGTTTAAATATTGAAGTTAAAAGCATCAATCTGGTGCACTTTGAGAGCAACATTAAGAGATCTATGGATACATCTCTCAACACCCATATGAAACAGAACTGTAGCATATTTTCCTTTTTGGATATTTTACAAATCACTCCCCTTTTAAACTCTATTCTTGTTATTTTTAACAACTTTTATGTTACTGTCATATAGTATTTTATACCTGTTTTTCATTTAGTCTCATTAATAACTATAATGATCATATCAAGGTGTGCCTTAACCTCACTGAGCTGAGGTTATTTGAGCCTCTCAGGAGAGAGCTCTCTTCCACCTGGTTGGAGAAAAGCTCTTTAAATTCGTTAGCATAGCTAGCTAACCAGATGCTAATAACAACAGATCGCCACCGTGCTTACAACTAAAGACACAGCCACGCAAACACTGCGGCATGTGTACGGCTACTTATGGGTACTGCAATATTTTAAGGGCTGGAGCGGCGTTCCGGTGCTCTCCGTCAGCACTCCTTTCAGACGAGACATACCACGTGAAGACACTTTACGCTCGTGTTGTGTTCATGAACCTGTCCTTGGCCAGGAAAAACAGGTACTCGCTTGTTTAATTATTTTTGTGGTCTAGATTTCTTCTTCTTTTTTGAAGTGAGAAGTTGTCCGTCTGTCGGACTGACTCCCTCCCCCCCACCCCCAAAACGAAAACTCTTCGGTTCTCCACGAATTACACAAGTCACCCAAATCAGCGTTAAAAAAGCGGGAGGCGCCGAAAAATCCCCTATTAATGTATTGATTATAGCTCCGGGTCCGTATAGGTCGGCGTCTGGGTCCGGACCGCTTGTTGCCGACCCCTGAACTACACGCTTTACATCTCAACTCACCATCCTCAAACTCCAGCACCTCATTGTAGATTGGGGCGGACATGCCGATGGCCTGGCCGACGAAGTAGGGGTTGTAGTGGAGCCCCTCCCTTACCTCCACTCCTGCAGGAGGCTCACAGTATCCCGTCAGCAAGCTGAACACGTAGTCCTCTCCTCCGTGTCTGCGGGAACACTACACGTGAACACCAGGTGCATGTGGAGATCAGGTGTGAGCGCTCTCAGACTAAAAGTTGTTAGTTACCTGGCATTGATGATGTAGCTGAGGTCGGGGGGCAGCGCTCCGTTGTTGGCGGCGCGGGCAGCCTCGGGGTTGGGGTATGGTTTTGGGAAGTAGTCCGACAACTTTCCGGGGCGGGTGAACATCTCTCCGCTCTCATCAGGACCATCCACCACCTCAGCCTGAACACAACACACCATACCTTAAAGTATGAAATCAAACACACCACACCTCTTAACGTATGAAATCAAACACTCCATACCTTAAAGTATCAAATCAAACACACCATACCTCTTAAAGTATGAAATCAAACACTCCATACCTTAAAGTATCAAATCAAACACTCCATACCTCTTAAAGTATGAAATCAAACACTCCATACCTTAAAGTATCAAATCAAACACTCCATACCTCTTAAAGTATCAAATCAAACACTCCATACCTCTTAAAGTATGAAATCAAACACACCATACCTCTTAAAGTATCAAATCAAACACACCATACCTCTTAAAGTATCAAATCAAACACACCACACCCCTTAAAGTATGAAATCAAACACATCATACCTCTTAAAGTATGAAACCAAACACACCACACCCCTTAAAGTATGAAACCTAAACACAAAACATTTTCCACATGGTTCAACCCCTCTCACACACAGCCTCACCTCCTCAGCCATGGTCTTGACCTCAGCCTCTGTGTGCGACACTCCCACCAGATTTCTGAAGGCCAGGTACTCCATACTGTGGCAGGCTGAGCACACCTGCCTATAAACCTGGTAACCACGGCGCACGCTGCGGGGGGAGAGAATAGAAGTCATCCTCTACAAAGCACCACGGGGAGCGAAACTAGAGATGAGCATATCAGAAATGTCTCGGACAATGCCAATGTTTAGTATTAACAATGTGGTTGACTTACGTCTGAACATGATGGTATTGGGTTTCCTCATTGTTAGTCATAATCTATTATAACCTGGCATAACAAATCATATTTAATAGAATTAATTCGCCATTTATCAAATGAAATATGAAAATAATAAATATACAGAACAAGCGGATTATGGAATGTATAAGGGAATGAAAAACAAAGATGAACAGAGACAGTGCACTTAGTTTTCACACTTAAACCAGATGAAAGGTTTTTTCCTAAATGCGATTTCCCCAAAACATTTACAGGAACTCTGCAACAGTACTTGAATCAGTAAAACGTTAACTCGGCTGCTGTTATCTGTGAATGTCACGTTATTTACATTGGTGCATCCCTAGCCAGCACACAACAGACATTAAAACAGGGGCGCACAACAACACAAAGTGAGACAGGAGAATGTGTTTTACTGTGTGTGTGTTTGTGTATCCCACCTGGCGTGGTCCAACGAGGACAGAGGTCCAGCGTGGCTCCATGGGTAATTAGGGGGGTGGAGCTCCAGGTCGGAGGCTTTGACGGACTGATGCAGCATGAGAGCGAGCCCCGCCCCTCCGGCAGCGACCACGCCTAATGTGCTCAGGGCAACCTTCCTGCTCCGAGGCAGGCTGGCGAAGGACATGTTGGCCTGTGGAAGAGAGGGATGAGCAAAGCATCCATTTGTGTACAGTAGTATTGGGTGATATGCCATGCTACCGAATGTGTCCAACTAGTTTCGGCAATAGCGTTTTCACAACAACATGTAGAAATATAAATATTTTCAGATTAAATTGTATCAAACAGTGCAACATTCCCATCTGTGGGACAAATAAAGGACTTCTGATTTCAGAAATTCCTAGTTCTCTCAACCCAAATGTATTTGCCGGTTTTTTTCTGGTTTGAACATATCATATAAACACTTCAGTTGTCTCTGATGCTCATTTTATTTGCTATTTTCTAAATTATAATAAAAACAAACTAATTGTTAATAGATCAGAAGCCATTAAGGGTGTAACGGTACACATACCGAAGGGCCCTTCGGTTCGGTACACATGTACATATTCTCAAATGATACTACGAGTTCACCTCCAGACACAGCTTCACTGAAAGCCTGTTTGCCACACACACACACACACACACACACACACACACACACACACACACACACACACACACACACACACACACACACACACACACACACACACACACACACACACACACACACACACACACACACACACACACACACACACACACACACACACACACACACACACACACACACACACACACACACACACACACACACACACACACACACACACACACACACACACACACACACACACACACACACACACACACACACACACACACACACACACACACGTTACAGCAGAAAAGAGCCAAAGACAGCTTAATGTTACCTGTCGGGAAGTCTAGTGGACTGGTGGTTAAGATGGATATCACAAGTCATTATCTTAACCCCTGGATTTATTACGGACCTTTGTTAGAAACTCTGTGCTACATCCTTTCCCGTCTGTATTTTACCACTAGTTTGCACTGACGGAAATACATGAACAATGTAAAGATAATATTGTTTTAATGTATACCATTCGATGAGTAGCTGCTTACCAGCAGCATATATGGATACAATGCCATTCTATATCAACCAAGAGCTGAAATGATCATTCAATTAAATGTACATCAATTGACAGAAAAAGAATCCCCAAGCATCTATTCAAGACATTTCCCGAGCCATAACGCCTTACATGTGTTGCTGCTACATAACAAAAGGCAAACATGTCAAATCTTGCCCTCGGAAATTGTGGTAGATAATGATCCGCTGATTAATCATTCAATAAAGTAAAATGGAATTGCAGCCCTATAAAATAAGGAGCAGACCAAAAGTAATCACTAAAGAATAGTACACTAAGATGGCTTTTATCCAGTCATTCTTTAGAGTTATTATGAAATAATATAAACAACCTTGACCAGCTCACACACAGGGTAAACTGATCCGTTTCTGTTTGTACCCCAGGCAGGTCACAACTGATATTACTGAGTAAATGACACAAGGACATTTAACTTTCATATATTTACCTCCACTGATTAAAAATAGAAAGCTCAAACTTATCTCATGATACTCTCACAGATGACATTTAGCCGTCCGATGAAGGGTACAGCAATACACGGCTAAAGACAGCTTTCTCACAGGAAGTCCTTTCAGTCCTTGAAATGCTAACTAGTTAGCAAGCCGATTAGCTAGACTACTTTAGCCGATGATAGCTTTGATTTAAAATGAACACAACATGACTTGCGAAAGACTAAAAACGATTACAAACACTATGATAAAACACTCTGGATTGCATTAAAGTATTGATGCAGTGTTAACTACGTGTTTCGTTTTATTTTACTGAACCTGGACGTTTGCCGGGTGGTTGACACGATTTGAAGAGCTAGCTAACCGACTAGCCTGCTCCAGTAAGCGATAGCAACCAGGTTTCCTGTATAAGCTATGTGGCGTTTGTTTTCAGAGGTATTCATGCCATGTTGATATCTACGTTTAGAGAGCGAACACATATCAGACAAGCTAATACAAGAGCTGTGCCGACATCCTACGAAATCTATGGGAACACGAGTGACCTTGTCTCACCCCACTGACAGATCCAGGCTAACATTAGCCCGGTGTCAGGACACCCATTAATAACTGCTAAACTGTTCTAATAGCACCCTGCCTTTAGAAACGGACCCAGCACTAAAGTATCGACCTACCACGGGGGTCTTGACAGATTTCGATGTGTTGAGGAGGGCTCTCCCACTCCCCGATAGCACCACGACTCGTAAAGCCGCCATCTTCTCTGCGTTCCTCTGAGCGGAGGGACCACTGACTAGCGCGTAAAACCAAATGATCCTTCGCGTCGGAACCTCCAAAATAAAACCATCATGGGTGAAGCGCATGGTTTTCAGCTAGGTAACAATTTACAGAATAAAACCACTGAGGCCGATTGCCATCACATCAACTGTAGTAAAAATGAGAAACTATAATAGTATTGTTAATAATTAACATATAAACATACTCATTGCAAAACAGCTTTAGGTTTGAGAGTATTTGTAATAGCTGACCTGTGTCCCTAAAGCATCACACTTTTTTCCCTTTTCGCCCAGTGTCAAGTCTACTCTTATTTTGAAGGTCATCTGACCGGAACTACATATCCGGGCTGATTCAGGTCTAATTTGACGCACCATTTACACAACCATGTTTCGCATTGTTAAGTAACATTTTACACAACAAACTAAAACATTGAAAATATTAAACTGCAATCAGCTATTTTGTCAAAATAGTGTTTTTAAAATGTTGTATTGTGTGTTTTACGTCCGATTTGTGTTTTAAGATGTGTCTCCATCCAGCACATCAGCACATTTCACCTACATTGCGAAGTTGGTGTCGGTAATATAATATGTATTTAAGTTATGTCAAAAACCTTTTTATATACTCCCATCGAGATTCACCATGCGGTTTAACATGTACACGAGGACAAGCTCAGTTTATACAGCCCAGAAGAGCCCATGCAGCCCAATGGATGGAGGCAGCTCTTCACCCTGAATAACTTTTAGGCGCATTCACACCGCAGTACTTTCCCACAAAGGTTCATGAGAACTTAGTTCATGAGAACTAAAGAGTTCTCATGAACTAAGTACAGATTGCGTTCACAGCAGTGTTGGGAAAGTTCACTTTCTACATGAACTAGTTCAGTTCACAGTTCACACATTTTAAAATGAACTAGTTCAGTTCATAGTTCATAATTCAAAATGTTGAACTAAAGTTCATGGTTTCAAAAATGAACTAATTTATAGTTTATAGTTCTTTTTTCAATACGTTGCTGCGAGCTATTATTTGTCTCCTGTACGATGTTAATGGGATTTGGGTGGTAGTGGATCTGTTTTGGCTCTCTTTTTTATTCGCCACTCACACATACCGTGAAAGGCTAGTCGTGTGCTTATTCTCAGGGGCGGACCTAGCACATTTGGTGCCCTAGGCGAGCTTCACCACTGCGCCCCCCCCCCCCCCCCAAAAATCAAAACATCTTAACAGTTATACAGTAAAGTACTGCACCTTTATTTATTACAAGCAAGAACAAGAGCTAAGAATAAATGTAAAGTTCACACTAAAGAATTAAAACAAACAACTTAGCTAACAAACAATAATAATAATAATAATAACAAACAATAAAAGAATGTGCACATTTGCTTTCAAAGAAAATTAAGAAGAAATGTCAAATAATCAATATATAATATGCTAAATAAATAACAAATTAAGAACTATTTACATTCCACTCCCTATCATCACACAAGGTTAGCCTACATATTAGCTCCTACTGGTTTCCATTTACAGTGCAATCCTTCTGGCCTTCCTCGCTGCAAAGTCATCAATCACATCATCATATGAAATCTGACCACCAACCTCATGGTTAATACTGATTACAGCCAGACCACTGAGGCGTTCTTGAGCCATGGTTGACCTCAGGTATGTTTTCAAGAGTTTTAATTTGGAAAAACTCCTCTCAGCTGAAGCTACTGTTACTGGTAGCGTTGCACTAATCCGCAGAGCAATACACAAGTTGGGATATATTTCGGTGAGCTGCTTTGTGTGTATGAATTTCAACAACTCAAGAGTTGTCATGCTCTTTGATGGCAAGTCAGGTAAATGTTCCAACTCCTGAGCCAGCTCCTTCCCATCCAAATCAGATGGCCCTCCATGGCTTAAGGTGTGTGCAAGTGCCTCTGCTTGCTTCATCAGCTCTTGGTGTGGCAGGTCTGGGACGTTGTACAGAATGCCAAACTTGTCTTGCACATGTTTAAGAGTGGTAAACCTCTCCTTTTGTGCTGACACTGCAGCATCCACCACCACGTTAAAGAAGGTTACCTCCAGATTTTGCAAGGCATCCCTCAATGGCTCATCAGGAGACTCATATGAGAAGTGCCTCTTTGTTGACTTCAGCCGCTTTTGCACAAGGACTGCGTCCACATTCATGTCTTCACACATGTCCTTGGCTGATGTTTGTGCAGCCACAAAGCCTGTGGCTCTGTAGGATTCGAGAGCTTTTTCAGTCTTTTTCAGTAGACTTACTGCTACATCCACTTGCATTGTTTGGGACTGCAGGAGTTTGCTCACCTGCTGAATTTGACTTAACATGTCATACCAGACCACTGTGCACAGTGCAAAGCGGAATGACCCGACTTCTTCTGCCAGAGACTGGGCTTCAATCCTGATGATTGGGTCTTCGGCCTGGTTTCTCACCTCAAGCAGTGCCTCTCTCACAGCTGCGGCTTCATATCGCAGAGGCTCCACAGCTTTCACTCTGCTCTCCCATCTGGTTTCTGACCACATTTTGAGTGAAAGGTTGACATGTTTCTTGAGGATGGCCCATCTCTGTGTAGAGGCAGAAAACAGGCAGTATAGCTTCTGCACAATGCCACAAAATGATATGGCATCTTTGGAGCTTTTGGCAGCATCAGCAACGACCAAATTGAGTGTATGTGCCCCACAAGGCACACATAAAGCTATTGGGTTCCACTGCAGTAGCCTGGCCTGTACTCCCTTGTTCTTCCCTTTCATATTTGCGCCGTTGTCATATGACTGTCCTCTGCAGTCATCAAAGGCAATCTGCAACTCCTCCAGCCTCTTCAAAATCAGGGGGGACAAACTTTTACCAGTGGACTCCTCTGCTACTAGGAATCCCATGAAGTGCTCTTTAATCTGGGGGTCTTCTTCCAGTGTCACAATTCTGATGACTACTGACAGCTGTTCAGTGTGGCTAACATCCGGGGTGCAATCTAAAATGAGGGAAAAGTACTTGCATTTCTTTATTTCTTGCACTATTGTTGATAGAATCTTTCCACTGATGCATTCAATCAACTCATTCTGAATGGTTTTGCCCAAGTAGCTGTGGTGGGATGTTTGACTTTTAATCTTGTGGATGTGGTCTTTCGTCACTGGGTCAAACTGCGCTAAAAGCTCAACCTCTTTCAAAAAGTTTCCATTTGAAGGAGAGTGGAGTATTTCTGTCTTTCCTCTCAATGCCATATTTCGCCCTGCCAGAGACTGTACAATAGCAACCAGTCGTGTCAGCACTGCTCTCCACTGACTCTTCTCTGCCTCAAGGAGGACCTGCTCTTGTTTGTCTATTGTTGTACCTTGTTTTAATCGAACTGCCAATTCTTTCCATGACGCCAAATTGTTCAGGTGTTCCGGACTATTTTCATGGCTGGTCAAAGCAGCACTTGCATTTTTCCAATCCGACAGTCCTGCATTTGTTAAATGAATTTGTTTTGGAGAGAAAAGTTGACAACAAAAACAAAAAAGACTGTTCTTCTTTTTTGAATATGTCACCCAACTTCTTTTGATCCTTTCTCCATTTACTAAGGTCCTGCTGAAGTACTGGTGGTGGCAACTTCTCCCATCATCTCTCCTTGGGAAAATGAAATCAGGTGTTATCTGATATGGTCCTCTGCGAACAAACTCTGTTCTCATTGTGTCTGTGAGATGTGAAGGGCAATCAGCAGGATCGGTTGGTAGTGGATCGTCTGTCTTTGCTGCATCTGGAGGACATGTGAAGCACATTTTCTCACCTCATATCCACAATATCTTCACACACACACACACACACACACACACACACACACACACACACACACACACACACACACACACACACACACACACACACACACACACACACACACACACACACACACACACACACACACACACACACACACACACACACACACACACACACACACACACTTACATTCACCAGGCACACACCTGAGAAGAGTGTATGGGTGGAATCTGTGGTGCAATCAGGATGAGATGCAGCAGGCTGTTCTGACGTTCCTTGCAGTGGTTCTGGGCCTATACATATATAGAGAACACACAAGAGCAAATATATTGGCTGGATTAGAAATGGCACGACAGTCATTTTTACATTCAATTATTTATCATCACATCAGGACCATCTATTGACGTATTGTACTCACCAGAACAAACAGGCACAGTGGTCAGTGGCAGGGTGGAATCAGTGGTCATCTCATCAGGATGAGCAGCTTGCTGTTCTGACGTTCCTTCATGTGGTTCTAGGTCTATAAATATAGAAAGAACACACAAGAGAAAATATATTGACTGGATTTCACATTAAATTATTTATCATCAGGAACATCTATTGACACATTGCACTCACCTGAGGAAGCCGGCACAGCTGAGGTGCATGGCTGTTCCTTGTCAACTGATTCAACAGGTGGTTCCAGATATTTTAAAAGTGAATCTAAAATGATACAACATTTGTATTATCAACATTGAATAATTTCCATTTGTTAAATGTAGCTATTATTTAGTTAATAAGCATTTGGACAGCCTGACAGGTCTGATTCAACTAATCAAGAGCTATGCCTATCTTATTAGAACAGTTGAATCAGGTGTGTTAGTTCTGGGTTGGAACGAAAACATTCAACAGGACTGGAGTTGAGAACCCCTGAGCTAGTTAGCTAACGTTAGCGCACATTATGACAGGGTTTGACTCGGATAGTCAATGTGCTTTCTGAGGTAAACTTAACGTTAGCTAACGTTACCAACTAACTAACATTCCACCACACTGGCTAGCTCGCTACACCAAAACTAACATTGTTATTATTACTAATATTTCTATTTCATGACACAACTAAAATAGCCTTATGACAGTTTTGACTGAATGGCAATAACAAACGCTGGCTAGCTAACGTTGGCTTGGCTAACTAGCAAGATTACATGATCCATTCGCTAATGTTGACAATACAATCAAAATTGCATACCTTTCACCTTGGCACGTTTCTCTTCTTCTTCTTTTCTTCTTTTTTTATACTGCGCCCCGGATGGCTTTTGCCTCTTCATAGTTCTCTAACGTTAGTCTTTCTTTCCTCAATGCTCAATTTTATAAACACTTGACCGATACCCATCAATGCACAGCGCTCTAGCATGTTCTGACTGTGAACACCTAAAGCAGAGGCTCTTAGACCGACCGTTTTAGATTTTTGGCTCATTTCCCCCTATGTTAGAATTGTTTTTGTATGTAAGAATAATGGTTGCAGATATAGAGGGGGGCGCAAAAACTACGCCAAGCAAAAAAAAAAAAAAATATATATATATATTTATTTGTATATTTATTTGTGTGCAATTTTTGGCGCCCCCCCTCTGGGTGGCGCTCTAGGCAACCGCCTGTATCGCCTGTAGGAAGCTCCGCCCCTGCTTATTCTCAATGTGCCGTTTAAGGTTTGTTGTCGACGTCGTCGATGTACGGACTTGCTTTTTCAAACCGGGCGGACACAGTTTACAGGCAAACGTTTGATTTGTTCCATCTGAGTCAGTACTGACTTTAACGTAAAACTCTTTTAAATGCTCATACGCCGACGCCGTAGAGCAGGGGTGGGGAACCTTTTTCCTCTCAAGGGCCATTTCAATTTTTACAATATCCTCAGAGGGCCGTACAAGTTATTGACCTCTGCTTAAAAAAACTAAAATCACAGCCCATTCATTTCATTCTGTGCAAAGAAAAAGCAACCTCCTAATCCAGATATCTCACCATGACTCGCGTATGCATGCACGTGCACGGTGTGGCGTGACCACCAAAACAGAAAGATATGGACACAAGATGTGTGCAAATGTATTTAGTTTCCTATCCATGTGAACATGATTTAAGTGAGGGGGGGGGGGCCTGACCTCCTCTAGGGGGGTCCGGGGGGCATGCTCCCCTGGGAAGATTTTTTTTAAATGTTGAAGTTAAAAGCATCAATCTGGTGCACTTTGAGAGCAACATTAGGAGATCTATGGACACATCTCTCAACACCCAAACACATCTGTAAGCAGATTTTATTTTAATTTATAGATATTTGACAAATCACTCCCCTTTTAAACTGTATTCTTCTTTATTAATAACTGTCATATAGTATTTTATACCTGTTTACTTTATTCTCTTATTTTTTTTATAACTATAATGATCATATAAAGATGTGCCTTTACCTCACTGGTTGTAGAAAAAGCTTCTTATATTCGTTAGCATAGCTAGCTAACCAGATGCTAATGATAACAACACAGTTATTGACTGTATGACAGATGAGCAGATCACCACTGGGCTTTCAACTAAAGACACAGACACGCAGAAACTGCGGCATGTGTATTAGGGCTGTGCATCTTCACTGGTCTCACGATTAGATTCGATTACGATTATCCTGTCAACGATTCGATTCGGTTCGATATCCCGGTGCATCACGGTGCATCACGATTCATACCAATGCGTTGCATTCTCAATTTTCTATATTACTGCACATGGCTTATTTTTCATACATGCAGTAAATACATATGAATTCTCTTTTTATTATTTAGAAAGTGCTTCAGAAATCAATAACATAAATCTCTTGACATTAATTTATAAACCAAAATAAATGAATTGTATAGGTCTAGCCTCCGTGTGTGAAGTTGTTCCATCCTCAAAAACAAAAAGCTAATGCTTCTGCAGTCTAGCTGCAGCTTCTAGCCACGGTCTTTTGTTAAGAAAGGACGCTGAATGTCCTGAATGTGGCATCACACACAGGACTTGAGTCTGAACCAAGCGGCAAACTCTGGGGAAGAGCCGGGAAGCCAATACGGAAGTGCCACACACTGCAGTTCATATATTGGCCGATAGGCGATGGCTGCAGAAAGGAGCAATTTCCATAGACCTCCATGTTAAAATGCCCAACTTTACAGCAGAAAAAAACATGTTTCTACCCCTGGCTCCATACATTTTATTATCGATATAGTTAGATTCCACCTTCATGATTATGGATCTGAGAGTGAATTGTTTTCTAACGCGACCCTTTTATTTATATTAGGTCTTAAAGTTTGTGCATCAATTAGGGCGTGGTCACATTGAGTGACGGCTCTGTCAAGTGCCTGCCGCTGTTAGCTTCTCGTCTCTCTGCTAGCTGCTCCTTGAAGCTAGCTACAGGGACTCTGCCTGCTCAGCTCATCCAGGAAACACAACTTGTAGCTGGCCGTGGTTGTTTGTTCTTCATGCTTATATATCGGACTATTGTGACTCGCTCTGCGGTTAAAACAGACGGTGCATGAATGCGGTAAGTGAAATTCGAGTGCTTTATTTATGTGTTAATGATTTGGTGTTAATGATCAGCTACGTAATGAATGGTAAGGCTTGGGTTAGCATGTAAGCTAGTGGTAGCTACATCGGTGCTAACGATGCTAATCGTAGCCTCCAAGTTAAAATCATAGACTGTTGTATATATAAAGGTTAAAATGAAATAGACAAGTGTTAAGTGGGATAATACTGTTGAACAAACGGCTTCTGTTTGAGGTTGATAAAATAAGGTTACATCCTTGTAATTTAGAGATATTTGATTATGTAGGTAGAACTGTATGCATCTAAGGTTAATTTAAATTGGCTATGCTCAAGTATGTAGACAAGTTAATGTCGAAGTAGTGTATGTGAAATCAACCTCACAATAAGATGTGTGTATATTACAATTATTAATGTCATATTTAAAGATGATTACTTAGATATTACAATATGGTTGATTGAGCTGGAGTTCATTATCGAGCTTACACGTTAACGTCACAGTCATCTGAAGAACGAACCCAAACCTTATTGTTTTTATTAATTGCATTACCAAATGGGTATCAAATAAACAGTAAGCATTGGTAACACAACTTCCAAAGTTACAGTAAAATAAAAAGGACCCTGACTCGGACAATACACTATCCAACATGTTCAACAGAAGAGAATCAGTCATATTGTTTGTACACATGGTACTTTACATATATATATATCTGTTTGTTTAAGGTGTCCAGGTGATGCAGACAGGCTGGACCAGAGAGTGAGAGACAGAACTGGACTCCTCACAGCAGTGAACTTCAGCACAGGTACTAAGACTCTTTTTTCATACTGTACAAAGAATCAAGAAAGATATTGGTTTAAATAAATGAAGTATTGACTTTAATACACTGATATGTATTCCATTAAACAATACTAAATACTCGATCACCTACACATCAGTTAAGTTGAGGGTTTTTTCCATGCAAAAAGTTACATTTTAGATATTTAGCAATATGACTTTGTCAGCTTTCTAATTTAATGTATTGAAGGCAAAGATATTTAACACATAGTGAGAACTGCTACTATTTATCTCTCAATATTGTCTGTAAAAACGTGGTAAAAGTGATTCTTTCAGTGAGACAACAGAGCAGGCTTCTACAGTTGCACTACGTTTTGTAACAGTTAAATATTATTTTGATAATAACATATATTTCAATGTTGATGAACTTCATACTGTTCATTCATAATCTGATTGCTCACTGTTAAAAAAAACAAAAAACCATTACAATTACAAAATAATTATATCTACAGCCCCTAAACACACAAACACAACGCTTTCATAAATAACACACTTGTTCTGCAATAATATGTTTTATGTTTCCTGTCATTTTTGTTAGGAAAGGACATGCCTGAAAGACACGACATTTTCTCCTTCTCTGAGGGTCAAGAAGAACATCCAAGAGGAACATTAAAAGCTGATGTTATGAGACACTCCATCAGCTGATTATTTCTATGTGCCTCACTTTATGAGCTTCACATCGCTTGTGCCTTGTACCGCAGAGTTTGCAACATCACAAATAAATGGGGCCAATCTTCAGTCAGATGTGAATGTGTAATCTAACATTTTCAGTAAGAATAATGGACGAAAGGAGTGCAAATACAAATACAATTTATTGAAATGTGAACCAAAAGTTAATCAAATGTTTTAAATAAAAAGCACATATGGACAGAAGGTGTAAACCTATTACATTTATAAGTAAACACATTTAGTCAAATAACGTGACAGACTAGGCCTGTGCAGTTGGTATCAGCTATGCCCAGCATGGGCTCCTCTATCAGGCCTGGTCCTCTCCACACCAACAGACTGGACGTCCATCACACGGAGGTTTCTCCCTGAAGTCTCTGCAGCTCTCTGGACCACACTGAATATGAGAGGGGAAATGAAAATAATAAATGCTTTAGACAATAAGAAACATAAAGTTGACTGTTGAGTTGCTCAGTTTTTTTAGATTGTCAATACTATTACTGTATAACTAATATATCAGGTTAAGAGGCACATTCAAATAAAGATTGGTCTTTAAATACATGTTGTCTTTTGAATTGTTTGTCTAAAGTTAAGGATCTAGAACTGGTACTTAGTTTTAATGATACAGTCTGGTTATTATGCTGTTTGGAGGAGGCCTCACAGGTAAGAGCACTAACTAGCTACCATCACATGTACCTTAGCTTGACTTAAACGTATAATTAAGTGATATCAAAATACAAATAACTAATGTCATGCAAACATATTAATATTTGCTTGATTCCAGTGTTGAATTTAGCACAATTGCATACAAACGTTAAGGGGTTTTAAGATTCTGAAGTATTATGCTAAAAACTCAATAACTTAGATTATTATTTATAGTTTTGCTGAATAGTTTTATGTCCGCTTACCTTAGAAACGTAAAATGCGACGGCAGTGTGCAGATGGGGAGCATGTTAGCTTAGCTTGGTAGCTTCAGCTAGCTCTGGAACTTCCAGCTCGGTGGCTGCAGGTCCCGCCTCGGCTCCGCCTCTTTGCCCTTATTTGGAGCAGGCTGGAGAAGGCGGGAGTTGAACTCTGACGTCGCTGTCGAGCCGTTAGTGGCCGACTCCGCCTACTAAGGGCTTCACGGCAACTCTGCAGAATCCTATGGGTGACGTCACGGACCCTACGTCCATTTATATATACAGTCTATGGTCTGAACACAGCAGACAACAGGAGTATTTACAACAGCATATAACAACTAAAATACTGCATGTGGGTGCACACTTACATTCTCTGTTTTACTGTTACATAAATCCCATGAATGTATGAGATTAAATTAGCTTCATTATATCTCAGTGATTAAGTGAATAATAAAGTTTCTATCGGGTCACTATCAGCCTGTCGCTCATTATTTTCAGGGAGGGGGTGGGGCTTGGAGGAACGGAGAGGAGACGGTGATCGCGGAAGCTTTTTTCCTCCTGCCTTCACAAACTTTACACACGTATATATCGTCTGAAAATTACTAGAGGACATTCATACTCAGCAATCCAAGACTCAATTAAATCCACCAAAAACCTGACATGATTGTAACGCGATTATTTTTGAAAAACATAAATCCCTGTCTGTGTCTCTGAGCCGCAGCGACACGGAGTGATTCGGAGCAGGTCCTTCTGCTGTTGGTTCTGGACTGGTGTTCTTGTGTTGGTGGATAAAGCAGACTGCTCGGTGTTCGGTGTTGCTGTGCCGCTGTCACGTATGTTCCCTGATCTCTGCGTCACCGACCGATTTAATATTAAAGTGACAGAAAAAACGTTATAGTAAAGCCGCGGCCGGAAAATCAGGAAGCAACGTTACTACTCTATAACCGATTATCTTCTGTCACTGCATCGAGACCGAATCGTCCACGTCCGCATCGCAATGCATCGTAGAAACGATTATTTTCAACACCCCTAATGTGTATGGACTTATCGGTACTGCAATTTCTGAAGTGCTGGAGTGGCGTTCTGGTGCTCTCCGTCAGAACTGCACCCCTGTCAGTCGAGACATATACCACGTGATGACACGTTAGGCTCGTGTTGTGTTCAAGGACCCTGACCTTGGCCAGGAAAAACAGGCACTCGCTTGTTTAATTTGTTTGCGGTCTAGATTTCTTTCATTTTTTTATTTTTTGCGTGTGTTTATAAATGACATCGAGGGCCGTACCAAATTGTCTCGCGGGCCGTATACGGCCCGGAGGCCGGAGGTTCCCCACCCCTGCCGTAGAGTCTCACTCTGAGCGAGTGCTGCTCCAGCTGCTCTCGGCTTCGTCCATACTAATTCATTCATTCATTCAATGCTCGCCGGTTCCGCGGTTCCACATTGTTTGTTGTGAGGAGTCTGACAGGAGTCTGACAGTGCACAGCCAGGGGTGACAGGCGCGTACGCGTCACAGGCAGCTTGCTGTTGCCAGGTTGGGTGGTTTTCCGCATTATTTTGAAGCCTGTTTATGGTGTGTTTTAACTGGGATTTCGGCTGAAAGGCATATGAAATCTGGCACACTTTTGAACGCCGTTATAATACAGTGCTGAGAATGAACGCACTTTTGAACGCCGTTATACAGCGCTGAGAATGAACGCGTTCTCAATTACGTTCATCTAGCGGAAATACAGTACGTTCAGTTCACGTTCGCCCAAAATATGAACGCGTTCATGAACGATCGTTCATGAACGATCGTTCATTGAACGCGTTCAGGTACATCACTGGTTCACAGTCACACCGGAATAAATTCCTGGGGGAAGGATTAGGCTAATTAAGCTGCTGATGTCAATTCTTCTTCTTCTTCTTCTTCTTCTTCTTCTTCTTCTTCTTCTTCTTCTTCTTCTTCTTCTTCTTTGGGTTTACTAGCAGGCCGCAAACAACTTCACCGCGTATCTGCCACCCGAAGTCCCCGGCCGGAAGTCGGAGTTGGGGACTGGCTTCAGTAGAAGCCTTCCGAGTAAATCTCCAGAACGCTGACACCTCCTCATCTCCACCGCTCCCATGTTTTCTTTTGTGTTGCCATAAATTAGTCTCTCTGCGTTTCTGCGCTGGGCTAATGCTAATAATGCTAACGGGAGGATAATAAAATGGCGGCTTAACAACACCTTTTGGAAGTTTTACGGGGCGTGGTTTGCATTCCGACCAGCCAAACAGACATAGGAACCTTTTTCTCCCACGAAAGTACCTGCTCTCTAGCAGCAAAAGGGGGTGAAAAAGGTTCTGATGAACTCATTTTAGTTCCGGCTCTTTTTGGTGTGAACGCGACATTTCGGAACTATATCAGAACTAAAGTGGGAAAAGTACTGCGGTGTGAACGCGCCTTTTGAAGGAGAAAACTTGATTGAACCCCGGACAGAGCACAACCAGGCCGTGGGAAGTAGGGGTGCTGAGGGTGCTGCAGCACCCCCTGGTGGATGACAGGGGATCTGCACTTCCACAAGATTAAAGGTCCCATGTCGTGGCCATTTCTACTGATCATAATTCCATTGTTGAGGTATACTAAAATAGATTTATACTGTGACATTTCACATTGGTTTCTCATACAGCATCTCTGTATAGTATGTGTATACACTCTCTGTCCTAAACGGCTTGTTGGAGCTCCTGCCCCCCCCCCTCCCTGTGAGCCCAGTGTGCTCCGATCGGCTCCGATTGGTCAGCTCGGTCACTCTGTTCTGATTAGTCAACCACCAGAAAGGCTCCGCCCATGTCTTAACACAGTGCTTTTTTCGGCTCTGAGCGGAACATCAGTTTTACAATGGCGTCGGTACAGCCGTATATATTTTACTAATCACTCCCCCCTGAAATGGAAATATGTGTTTACATAAATGGTGACCAAACCATTTGAGACCCACTGAGAACTTAGACTAAGTTAACTATCTAAACACTCAGAGAGTCCTTTACCTCACCTGAGGTTATCCCGAGCTTGAATGACATATACAGAGACCAATCAAGGGCTTTGATCTGTATGACCAACCTGATCTCACCAGAATGCGTGACTCCACCACGACTCCTTAACACCACAATGCGTGGTGGAGTCACGAACTTTGTTACATTTGCGTGTCGGCACCACGCAAACAACCCCAATGTAAAGTGAATGAGGCTCCTTTGTCGTGGTGCACACACGCATTTCTACAACGTGCATTGTGTGTAATGCAACTGTTAATTTTATTAAATTAGTTTGTTTTTAAGGAAGGCCAGAGCTTCAGCTGTGTCAAATAGATTGTTCCCTTTAGTTAACGTTATTTAAAAGATAATGATCATGTCTTGCATTACGAGCGTCCATTCCCATTGGATAACGGAGAATTTTACACCCGGAAGTAAGTAGCCTATTCTCCTTACTGTCGATTGATTTTACAGTGATATCTGCACTACTCATCGACTAAAAAACACCAAATTGTCCTTGTTAATTACACAACATTGATTAGTTTGAATTGTGTGCAATGCTTTTGTATTTTCCCCCTTCGATTCGGAGAAACAAATATTTTTGGACGGCAGAAGACACTACACTACCCAGAATCCTCAGCTATCGTTTGGGACTACACCATGAACCCCGTGATCAGTCCTCAAGTTCTTTGATTGGTTGACCTCCAACTGCATTCCATATGTATATATATAATATATTTTATTTTGTTAACACTGTAAACTTGACAGCCTTTTAACCCAAACCACCTACTGGTTAAAGCACGTTATTACACGTTTAGAGTAATTGCAATGCAGGAAGATTGTGTTGCTTTTTAATGACTGTTTAAAATGCCTTTTTCTTAATGTCTTTCATTTTTGTAACGCACTTTTGAATGTGTTATATTTTATGAAAACATTCAAATATTAAGAGTACATACATTCATAGTGGGAAAGTAGAAGGTCAATTATATAAATATAGAATAGAAAATATCAAGAAGATACTCAAATGATATCTAGAGTAAAACAGTGTAGTGCCTGATAGGAGGATGTGCTAACTAATAAGGCTTTATTTAAAGAAATGTGCAGCATACGACAGTGTAATGGTGGAAGTACACACATTGATAGATGTCTTGTAATGCACTGTTGATGAACCTGTGACCCAAGTTGTTCATTCATTGCATAACTACGCTATTGTGTATATGATATGTCAATAAACCTTAGAAAATCTTGAAATCTTGAAAGGGATGTGCAAAATAGCAATTATATACAGTCTTTAATGAACTATTAGAGAATAACGAGTAATGAATATGCTTTAAACGGATCTGCAGATAAATATTTAGTCTTCTCAAGCACCAACTATCAAATATCTCGCCTGATTGTTGGCACTTGACAATCACCTTCACTGAATTTCATTCAGGTGTAACTAAAGTCTGATTTAAGGGTTGTTTATATTTCACATCATTAATCCAAATCTGTAAAGTAACTAAAATAAATGTAGTGGATTACAAATACCAGGTTAACCTTAAAGAAAGCCCTCAGGATTATAAAAGACCACCAACACCCCAGCCACAAACGGTTCTGTCTGCTGCAGTCTGGCAGGCGGTACCGCAGCATCCGGACTAAAACCACCAGACACAGAGACAGCTTCATCCCACAGGCTATACGATTATTAAACACCTGAACTTAGAAATAACATTCATCTGGCTGCTACTTAGAAATTATGTATCTAATATATCATATTCCAATCACTTGTATATAGACTCTTATTGCACTATTTCAATATTTTTTCTGTGCATCTGTTTTATTGCGTAGCACTGTTGGAGGAGCCTGTGACCTAAGGGGGGGAGGGGGATAGGACACGTTCGATTCCTGTTTTGAATAGTGTGCCGTCGATGGGTTTCATTCCATTTCAAAGTCCTTTTGGACGCTCTGTGTAAACGTCGCGCATCCATTCACAGAGGTTGAGGACTGATCACGGGGTTTGTCAAGCTAAGCACATGGTGTAGTCCCAAACGATAGCTGAGGATTCTGGGTAGTGTAGTGTCTTCTGCCGTCCAAAAACTCCGAAAAAATATTTGTTTCTCCGAATCGAAAGGGGAAAATACAAAAGCATTGCACACAATTCAAACCAATCAATGTTGTGTAATTAACAAGGACAATTTGGTGTTTTTTAGTCGATGAGTAGTGCAGATATCACTGTAAAATCAATCGACAGTAAGGAGAATAGGCTACTTACTTCCGGGTGTAAAATTCTCCGTTATCCAATGGGAATGGACGCTCGTAATACAATACAGGGGACATGATCATTATCTTTTAAATAACGTTAACTGAAGGGAACAATCTATTTGACACAGCTGAAGCTCTGGCCTTCCTTAAAAACTAACTAATTTAATAAAAATAACAGTTGCATTACACACAATGCACGTTGTAGAAATGCGTGTGTGCACCACGACAAAGGAGCCTCATTCACTTTACATTGGGGTTGTTTGCGTGGTGCCGACACGCAAATGTAACAAAGTTCGTGACTCCACCACGCATTGTGGTGTTAAGGAGTCGTGGTGGAGTCATGCATTCTGGTGAGATCAGGTTGGTATGACAGTGGCCATGTCGGCAGGCCACATCATGTAGACCAGTGGTTCCCAACCTTTTTTCCCAAGAGCCCCCCCAAATGACTCCTGTTGGAAGTTGCAGCGGTAATTCAAGTTTAAAAGTCTCAAAAAAGCTACAACTACTGTCACAAACTGGATGAATGTGAAGTATTTTGTTAAAGGAATGGTATGCTCATGACACTCATTTTTAAATAATTATCATCCGATAAAACAGACCAGTCTCTGCCAGTCTTTTTTTTTTTTTTTTAATCCGATGACATTATCAGTGATTTTAAACTGATTATATACCGAAATAACATCAACACTGTGGGTGCCGCCATTTTCCGGACGTGACGTAAACCATGCGTTTGGTTTTCGAAGACACGTTGATCTCCATGTTATTTACTGTAGTTTCTCTCTTCAAATATGCCTCACTGTATCGCGAAAAATATTGCCGCAATTCTGATAGGAACAATCCACGGAATGCTCGGTTCCATCTGTTGCCAAAAGGTAAGCGTAAGAAGTACATTCGGAGGCAGTGGCTAGCGAAATGTGGCCGGCCCGAACCGAAAGATTCACAGGCTCATGTATGCAGCGAACATTTCAAATTTCCGGACGACTACTCTGAGAGTATGATAAAACATAACATGGGATTTATGGAACAACCATTACTCAATGGAGATGCAGTACCATCGGTCTTTCTGGTGTCATCACCGACCAGGACACCAGTTCGGCCAGTTGAGAAATCTCCCTCTGCAAGTGTGAAGCGACGGAGGAGCAGAAGTAGTGCTCGGAGTAAGAATAAGGTATGTTATAGCGCATTTCCATTGCAGCGGCTAGCCCCGTTTTAACGTCCTTTAGCGTCCAGGCCAGGACAGTTTTTGGTGGCCTTTCCATATAGCGTAGTACCGGCTAGTGTGTATTTTCCCCCAGTTTTTTCCGGCCCCATAAAATCGTGATTCTATGGCCAGGGACGACGAAGCTGAGTATGCTAAACTAGAGAGGGAATCGCTAGCAAGGGTGGTACTACATGCATACATATAGTATCTTATATCATCTTCCTATTATACACACATGCATTTCCAAACATTTGGACTACCTATGTTGCAAATGTATTATCTTTTCAATTTACACACGGCATCTATTGCACGTCTGTCCGTCCTGGGAGAGGGATCCCTCCTCTGCTGCTCTCCCTGAGGTTTCTCCCATGTTCCCTTTAAACTGTGGGTTTTCTTCGGAAGTGTTTCCTTGTACGATGTGAGGGTCTAAGACTCTAAGGACAGAGGGTGTCGTATTGTCATACTGATATGTATGGCTGAATTCCCCCATCCAATCTCTTCACATTGGTCAAAACTTCTTCCTCTGCTGACGAGTCCGAACTCAAATACCCCGCCATGTTTCCGTGTGTTGACAAAGTGAACGCATGGATGACGTCACGACCATCACGTGACTACTGAAAATGGCAAAAATGGCGGCGGCCAGACGGAATATACAGGTTTTGATAAAAAAGAGCTATAAAATCATTATTTACCGGGGAATATCGCTGATTTCTTCAGGGTATGGTTTAAACATAATGTTTCACTAAATACTGAAGTTTTGATTAATTATCTAATGAGTGGACCATTCCTTTAAAGGAGGATGAAAGTGTAATTAAGGAGCACTATTGGAGTGACTTTGATGGTTATTGGACTCAGGATTAATTTATTTGGATTCCCGCTGTATGAAGAAATTAAAGGACGGCGCAAGTGGAAACAATTCACAAAGGGATTAAACTGTTTAAAACACATGCTCAAAGTAAGCTGGATTTTGCCGATGTGTTTATGTGGATTCAAAAGTCGTAAATAATCTACAAAATGGAGGAGACCGATCTGATTGGAGCAACTGTGACAAATAATCCAACTGAAACCGGCATGGACAATGACTATGTTTTAAAAATGCGCTTATCCAGACAAGCCTGGTTTGGACACTTTATGGGCAGAAGAAACATTTATATTAAAGAAAGAATTATTCATTTCTGTCTTTTTATGCCTTTAATACTAACTTGAATTTTTATTAAAATTAATTAGTCAATTATTTTTTATATTTTATTGTAATGTAGAGAAGAGGCTTTTAGTGACAATCATATATGTGTGTATGCATGTAAAAAAAAAAAAGGTCTAAATATGATATTTGGCCTCAAATCATCTGAGGCCTGGCGCCCCCCCCTGCGATCTTTGGCGCAGGGGGGGGGCGCCAGGTTGGGAACCACTGATGTAGACAGCCAGTCACCCTGTGTGAGGAAGGCCACTTAACAGGCCAGGCCATCGGGAAACCCCCCGGTCCTCCCGATGGCCAGTCCGGGACTGGGTACAGGAGACGTAGAGCGAGGGATCATTGTCAAAGTAAAGTCTATGTGTGGGAAACCCTGTATATTATACGCTAACTAACCGAACTGTACAACTGTTGTTATTTAGGTGCACTTGATGCCTACCGAAGTGGAAAACGTCTGTTGCAAAGAAATTAGAAAGGTAGCCTAGCTGACAGTTACAACATTATGTAGCCAGCTAGCTGAAAACACCAACAGTAGCACACAACATTATATGCCAAGATTAGGGATGGGTATCGTTTGAAATGTATCGATTCTGATTCCGGTTCTGCTTATCGATTCCCCGTTTAGATTCCAAAATTGTAAAAGAAAGAGGTCAAACGTTTAGATAGCAAAAATATCTTTATTCTTTTAAGCTTTAACTGACATTTTTACAAATAAAAAATATATACATAGCTGTGGCAATCTATTAACAGGCCTTGTCTTTTTTTTTTAGTGTAGTGGAGCCTCACTTTAGAGCATTTTCCGCAATCCATCTTTGGTGTTATGAAGTGACTGAGCTTGTGAACTGTCTACGGCAGCGTTTCTCAAAGTGTGGGGCCAGGGGCGGTTCTAGGGGGGGCCAGTGCCCCCCTAACACTGACTTCTGACCCCCCTGTGGCCCCTCTAAAAATGAAAAGTGAAAAAAGTGAAAAAAATGTATGATTTATTACACTATTTATTGAATGACGGAATAGGCGGAACTACCGTTATTCGTCATTCTAGTCGGACCCATTAGAGCGGTGCACTCAGGACCCATTAGAGTGGTGCACTCACTTTCACTGTCTGGCTGAAGAGCGCGAAAAACAAACACTTTTCATCTTGGATCATCAGAGGCTGTTGCATCCAAGAAAGACTGATTGAAACCTACGTTTCGAGAGACTACCACGATAATTGAAGGTGAGTTAAACTATTGTATCCGTGTAATTGTAGATGTAAAGTAGAGATGTAACTGTTCATTGCCTTTATTTTTATATAAATATGATATGGTGTTTGTGCAAAAATTGTACTATAACTTAAAGAGCCTGTGACAGCATCCCAACAACTGTTGTGCAATGAAATATTGGGCTACTAGTAATCTCGAACCGTCAGTTTAAAAAAGAAAAAGCGATACCGTTCCGTTAAATATCAATAATTTCGAACATCGCGGGGAAATTCCTTTGACTCATTTTGAAGTTTTGGGGGAAGCCGGAAGTGACGTCAATGCGGGAACGCTTCGAGAGCCAAACACGGACAAAGTGTGTTGTCATGCGTAGAAATGGACAACACACGAATCCTGATGGGCCGGTACCGAAGTGGGCCGGTCGGATAAGTCACCAGCACATCCCCCATAGGCGGCGCGTGAGGCTCAGGTTTGAGAAGGCTAAATAACTTATTTTACCTGATGCTGCCCGCCTCCGGCGTCTATAGAAAAGAGATCAACTCAGTGTGCGGAGTTTAAATCTCTCAAGTCATATTACAGGATAAAGGAAATACAGTTTAAACTGCCGTATGCAGAGAAGACGCCGACGTGTCGCACTTATCATTCATATTACATCATCAATCAGATCATCGATCATATAATATCATAATATATCATATATTTCCTTATCTGAGTCAGCTTCTCCAGCCTCATCTGGCCGTGCAACACTCACAGTGTCACAGACTGTATGCAGAAGTATTATTTAACACATTATGTTGATGAAACACTCGAGACAAATGTAATTAAAGTCAGATCCACTCGTGTCTTAGACGTGAACGCGCTCTCAGCTGGAGAGAGAAACCCTGGCTTGATTTACCGAGTTGATAACCAGCGTCGTAGGACCGCTTAGCGAGATCTCGTTTGTTAGTTTGTTGTTGTTAGTTTGTTTGTTACTCAAACACATCCAGGGTCTGTTGAACTGGCTTCGTAGTACAGGGCACAGGTGGCTAGCAGCGCTAATGTCAAAGACACAGACATTATACATTATATTTGTATTTTACCAGGATGCAGTGACACAAATATTTACATATTTACATTTACTATCTACAGCACCCGCCGCCCCTGACATCCCCCACTCCCCCCGTTGACAATTTACTAGCGGTACCGAAGTGGGCCGGTCGAGAGTCCCGGGATGATTTTTAGTCCCATTCCACCACTGGCTACATGACCATATGATCGCCCATATTGACGCACCTCATTCCTAAACTTCTAACAGATACAACATAAACCGATCCTTCAGCCTCATATGAGCTCTCAGACACGTTCAACATTAACCTGTCATCGCTGTCTGAGCTTGCTGCTGTGTGCACCATCGTGCGTTTACATCTGATTGTATATATATAAAGGTTTACATGCAGATGCTGGGATCCTGGACGGTGCAGCTGGAGCGCTGTGCCCGCAATGACGTCACCCATCATTTGGCGGGACTTGAAGAATTCGCGAGAAGATCCAGAAAATTGTCAACATTGAAGGCAGATTAATGGTTATCAAAGTACAAATATCCAAAATCAGTTCAGTAATGGTTTTCAAGGGGACAATATGTACTCAAATTGATGGGTTTGGATGATGGGGGAAAACCGTGTCACAGGCTCTTTAAGCTGAAGCTAACAGTAATAACTATAAGATATATCTGAAATAAATAAGTGTACTGAAACAAATACCAATAACTTGATTGCATTGTTTTCTTATGCACAATTACTTCATACTGTTTCTCTTTTTCGTCCTGCATTTATTGTGCCCCCCTCAGAAAATAACTGGCCCCAAAGTGGCCCCCCCCAGTCAAATTGGTCTAGAACCGCCACTGGGTGGGGCGCAGAGATGTGATAGGTGGGTCGCGAATGGACGCGATGAACGGGAGATTATTATTATGTTTTGAATAAATGTTTTGGACCTCAGGCCGGAATCGAACCTTGGTCCTCGCGGGCGGTTGTGGACTGTTGCAGCCGGAGACTCGCAACGGGTGTTTGCGGCGGCGGATGTGGTACCGGCAGTGGCGTTTCTATATGTACAAAAGTGGTGGGGCACAAAAAACTCAGATGTCTATATATAAGCTTTTGCAGAGAGGTTCATGGCTGGTGAGGCACCGGCTCTGACTCTTCAGGTTTACAAATATATTAAATCAAAATATAATATTATTTTCAAAAGCTTTTTTTGTCTGATGCTTCAATTACTTTTAAACAGACAGTTCAACAGATGGATACCCAAAAAAATGTAATTTTATCATTTAAATATTGAATTGTTCTCTCTTAGTAAGATCCCATTTTAAATAAAATTGCAGTCTTACCTTGACTTGAAGATTAAGTCTATTTGCCTATCCTTCTGGACAAAAATCTCTATTACTTTTTTGTAAAAGTCCTCCTTATCTTCTTGTAGTTTCAAAAGTCTATCATAAATCTAATCTAATCAATAGATGTTTGTTTCGAAAATGATAAAAGTAGGGTAGACATGTGGATATTATCCGGCTGAACAAAACGTACATTTATCTAACAGCTACGTTTCCCACATTACCCGTTACAATGCACAGTAACGCAGTTACAACACATTTTAACCCGAAATTAAATGGTGTTTTGTTTTTTAAGAATGTACTAACATAGCAAGACATCAGAGACAAATTGTGCGGGTAGATTAGTAAACCTGGTGTGTTTACCTTTCAGGCTTCACGTCGGGATCTTCGGGGCAGTTGAATGTTATGCCCCCTCTATTCACAAAAAGAGAACGGAGCGAAAAATACAAACAATAAATGGTGTCAGGTGCGCGTGACCTGCTCCGCTGCGCGTGCATCATTTCCAAAGTGCTTCCACAGCAGTGACACACATCTGTGGATAATCATTTATACGAAAATTGTTAAAGCAACCATCACTAAACGCCAGCAACACAGCATCTACTGCAGACAGTAGCAACAGGTCAGATGGGGACATCACGTTACCCTCCGTTGTGGACACTAGCTTACTCTCGCCACCGGAGCAGCAATCACCGTCGCTCGAAACTACGCCACCCCTCTGCGGCCCGCAGGTGCCAGGATACCACGGCAAAACAGAGCCTGCCCAGGTATATCTAAACAAGTACCCGCCTGTACAGTGGGGTTAGGCGGTCATTTTGCAGCTCGTGGTATAAAAATAGACTGGCTAGAATATTCATGTGAAAATAGTGCCATATTCTGCCATGCCTGTAGAAATGTTGGGTCAAAAATAATGCATACAATAGCACAGATGCCTTCACCACGAATGGCTACAAAAATATCTCATATCCCAAGCTTATCAACAAGCTAATGTTGCAGCTGAAATGTTCTCCAGGTCACAAAGTCAACCTCACATGATAATGTGATCCAGTTTTCAAGCACAGTAAATATTCTCTTCCCAGAGTATATGATGGGACCAAAGTGAGGATTTAGTACATGGTTTTAATAATACTTTTGCTTTTCAATGTTTGCCATTTCAAACCATGAGCTGGTTTAAATAATATTTGCCTTGATTTACAATATGTTCTCATTTGTTTTATCAGTACAGCTTTGAAGATGTTGTGCTTTTCCTTGCCACAGTCCACTTTGGACTATATGAAATATTTCAGGATTGCACTTTTAACTCACTTGAAATGTTCTCACTTGCTTGGTTTCAAAACATAACAAATGCCATCATCTGTTCATTGGGGACCATCAATGCTATTTTTCATTGCTGTTTCCGGCCACTATTGCTCATGTAAACCTGCTACTGCTGCCCCCCTGTAACCTCAGAGGCACCCTGAGTCATTTTGTTCTGGAACCGGGCCTGTACACGACCATATACTAAACACACTACAGAGCCCATTCCGTGTCCTGTTATTGTTTACTTCCTGTCTGCCTTCTTCTGGTGATTTATCTGACGTCCAGCGCTCCGTCTTTTAACCTCTTTTCCTTTCTCTTTCTTGATCCTCCTTAGCAACCTTCATCATAGTCCTTGACAGTGGTCTGTACTGCTGTATTAACAACGTGTCACATGTTAAGAAGTTACAATCAGAAGCGAGTATTCAACTATGCCGTGTAATACAAGTTGTTCAGAGCCTTAAGGGCCTACACAGTTGTTATGCTATACCACATTGCCCTTCGCTGGATGTATAATGAGCTGCACTAAACTACATTTTAGCATTTCAAATACCTATAGCCATTCTTTTGCGGTTATTTTGGTGAAAGTAACTCAAAAGTAACAAAAAAGTAGTGTAACTCATTACATTTCAGAGACAGTAATATTGTAATGTAACTTATTACTTTGAAAAGACAGTAAGTAATATGTAATATATTACATTTTGGAAGTAACTTGCCCAACACTGAACATAACTGTGTGCACGTGCACAGCGCTGCAGCGTGTCTGTGAGCGAGAGAGAGAGAGAGATGCAGTGTGTCTGTGAGGCCCGCCCCCGCACGCATTTTAGAGAGAGAGAGATCTCTTTTAAAATGTATTGAAAGTTAGAAACGGAGATGGTTAGATAAAATGTGCAAGATAACGTTTATGTAGCATTTCTTTATTGTCGAAATGATGACATTTATAACGTGATCAAATCAAAGTGAATGGCCTGCTGCTGCTGAATGCAAGGGGCAAGTGACTGGAAAAAGTTTTAAAAGTTATTACATCGTTTCAGATAATAAATAATAATGATAATTCATTTTATTTAGGGGCGCCTTTCAAAGCACCCAAGGACACCTTACAATTCATAACATATTCTAAGGAAAGGTTTTAAGACAGTACAAAGAATGCAGTCCGGGTGATGTTTTTTATGTGGGGTGCAGATGAGAGAGCTGTCCAGAATGACACCAAGATGTTGTGTTTGAGTTCTTGATAAGCCATGAAAACAGTAAAATACGTGTCTCCTGTTCACCCAAACATACCCATCTGTTATGGAAAAAGAAAAAGTATTCTAAAAGTCATCTGAATACGTTCGGATTACTTTCAGAGCCATGTATTCAGTAACTGATTACATTTACAAAGTAACCCTCCCAACCCTGAGTTGAGACAGTGAAAAAATAAAAAACAGTTTAAAAGGGCAGTGATTAGTAAAATATGCATACATAGAAATAAAGAATGCTAACTAGGTGTTAGAATGCCCGAGCAGCCATGGAGGACAAATAGAAGAAGCAGGCAGGTTGGGGTTTTTCCACAGAAAACTGTTTTATTTTCTCAACCACGGTGACCACATGGCTGTCCTCCATCTCCCACACAGTATACCACCCCTCAACAACACTGACTGCCTTTTATAGGATGCCTCAGATCTTCATTGGCTGGCACATACCATTATCTTTATCCAAGCAAACTATTTAATACCACTATATACACATTTACTAAACATTTCCCCATCAATCTACCAATAATACACACATGAATAAAGCTATGACAATATACATTAATTAACTATATCTACGTGCAAAAATGTTGAACTCCCCCCAGGAGACTATCACTTGCCGTTTCCCTCCCGGAACTATATTTAGAGGTGTGCGGGCCCGGGGGAACTCTTTTGCCCGAACACCCTGGGAGAGAGAACAGACAGAGGTAAGTTTAATCATCACACAATAAATCACTAATTCACACGTTTACTTCATGAACAATCCCTCGCTACCCATACTGTTAGCAATTCATGAATATGCACATTTTAAACCGCATCCATTTCTTTACTCAGGCGAACAAGCGACCAGGAACGGCCCGGCGTCCGCACCGCACGACACTCACACAACGATGCAATTCAATCAATTGTCAATAAACATATTCATACATTGATAAAGTGTGTTGCTTAAATCATGTGCCAATACTGTGTCAATATACCCTATACAGTACAATGATTATATCAACGTGAGCTCTAGTAATGACGTCTCGTCGTTACACTAGGTAACATAAGATAAGAATAAACAAGTTTAAAGGATTTGTTATTGGTTGTGATCATATTCTAAAGATGTTTGGATTATTGAAAAGCATACAGCTCCCTTTCGTCTGAGTGTTGATAGCTGTATCTATAAATTCATGTTGTGCTCAAAGTGCACCAGATTGATGCATTTCACTTCAACATTTAAAAGAAAAATCTTCCCGGGGGTGCATGCCCCCGGACCCCCCTAGAGGATGTGAGGTCCACCCTGGAGGAGGTGTGGACCCCCCTAGAGTATGTGAGGTCCCCCCTAGAGGATGTGAGGTCAACCCCCAAATAAAGCAGGTTCAAATAATTAAATTGCATACATGTTCTTTTAGTAAACACTGAAAACAGCACACAAAGGTTAAAGGTCAGCATATAATAATGTTAAAATGTGCTAAATATATACACTGCAAAACACAACAACAGAGGAGTAAAAGTAGCTCATGCAAGCTGGGGCCCGCCCTGGCCGACGTCACAGGAGCCATCGCCAACGCCGCGCCCCTACGTTGCACGGATGTGTCAACAGGCAAGCACCTATCAGACTCGAGCACCACATCTTCTCCAAGGGCGAATGGAGACGGGCCAGGCTGAGAGACCACCCCGAGCATTAATCACCATCTCGATGGACATGCCAGTCGGGCTGAGGGATGGCACCGGCAACCGGGGCTCGGCCGACGGAGCTCGGATATCCGCCGTCGCGGACACTGGCGCGCAATCGGACCTTTGGTCGCTGGAGGAGTTCCTGGCCTGCGGTTTCTCGCGGGACGACCAGCGACCCGTCAGCCTCAGCCTGTCGGCCGCCAACCGCTCCCCTAACTATGCAACTATGCCGCTGATGCCACGTCGAGGCATCCTTCCCCCTTGGGCTCAGCGAACGGCCTCTCCTTGGGGTTGCCGAGCGGGCCTGACGCCGTGGAGTCAGCACTCATGGCCTCCATCCGCGACCACGCACGGGAGCTCGGAGCCGTCTCTTGGCCCCTCCTCGCACGGGAGACAGCGGCTGACAGCGGCTGACAGATGGCTCGGCCACCTCCTCCAACTCATCGAGCAGGAGGGTTGGATTGACGTAAATGACCCTGCCCTGGCGAGTCTGTCATCGGTCTGTGAGTCCGTCTACGCACAGGACGGCGTCCTGCTCTATCGGGACCGCGTCGTGGTCCCCCCATCCCTCCGTGGGAGAGTCCTTCGGCATCTCCATGCCGCTCACCAGGGGACCTCAGCGATGGGGCAGCTTGCCCGAGCCATAGTTTACTGGCCCGGGATGTCTGGGGACATTCAGGCCACCATGGACGGGTGTGCAGACTGCAACCGCAACGCTCCGTCACAGGCGGCTACACCCCCCCTGCCGTCCTCACCCCCGTCCACGCCATTCGAGGCAGTGTTTGCTGACTTCTTCGACTATGGGGGCCGCCACTACCTATCGGGCTGGGTAGAGGTCCTGAGCTCTACGGCGGGTACTGCCCTGGCGGGCTCAGCTGGCCTGGTCCATCACCTCTGTTCGTTCTTCGCCACCTTCAGCGTACCGGAGGAGCTCTCGAGCGACGGTGGTCCGGAATTCAAGGCGAGCCACACTGAGAACTTTCTCCGCTTATGGCACGTCAAACACTGTGTGTCTTCCGTTAGCTTTCCGCAGTCGAATGGGAGGGCGGAAGTTGCGGTTAAGACTGCTAAGCGCCTCCTGATGTCCAACACCGGCCCGTCGGGCGGCCTTGATCAGGACCGCTTCCTGCGTGCTATGCTGCAGTTGCGAAACACGCCTGACCCCGACTGCAACCTCTCGCCGGCGCAGATCATCTTCGGCCGCCCCCTTCGTGGCTCGCTCTCCTTCGTGGCTCGCTCTCCTTCGTGGCTCGCTCTCCTTCGTGAACCGCCTCGAGAAGTTCTCGAACCCGCATATCCGCCTGCTATGGCGCGAGGCATGGGCGACGAAGGAGGACGCCCTTCGGACCTGTATGTCCCGTACCACCGAGTCTCTGGGTACTCACTCAAGACCGCTCCGCCCATTGGCACTCGGCAAAAGGATATTCCTCCAGAACCAGCAAGGCCCGAGCCCCCACAAATGGGACAGGTCAGGAATCGTGGTGGAGTCGCCGGGCCACGACCAGTATCGGGTCAGGGTTGACGGTTCGGGACGTTTGACACTGCGCAACCGGCGTTTCCTCCGTGCCTACACGCCGGCCACACCCTGCGCCCGTGAGCAGTCGGCTGCGCCGTTGCCGCCGCCCGCTGCTCTGGGCCATCAGCCCCCACCTATCCACCCGGGCTGGGCGACGCCCCAGGGGATTGCTCAGTGACCGGCTGTTGGACCCCGCGACTCGGCTATGGGCGCTTCCCCACCGGCACCTGCTGGTGAGGCGTCCTCTGACCTCACCGTTCCTACGGGTGCCTTCCTGGGCGCACCGCTCCCGGTGCTGCAGTCGCCGCCGACGCTACCCCAGCCTACTCGGCCGGGCCGCGTGAGGAGGCCGCATGCATGTTACGAGCCCGAGTCCGGCAGCTGGATTTAGACCGTTAATCTATTCCGGCCCATAGTTTTCCGGTCAGGGGGGGATGAAGATTTTATCGCCGGCCACTAGAGGGCAGCGTCACTGCTGTCGCTGTCCGGATATGCCGTGCTCTGACCCGGTAGTGCCGAGCGGCCATTTTAGTTCGAATATTGTTCATTCACTCCGCCTCGAGTTGAGACGTTCATCCACTCATTCATGTAAGATTGTTTCCACTATTGTTTGGTGTGTCTTTACTCTATGTAATTGAATATATGTGTATTGGTCATGACATGCATGTATGTAGTACTTTGTCAGCTTCTCTTATCTAGTATCTATCTAGTACTTTGTCAGCTTATCTTGCTCTGTTTCAGGGTGTCGTCATCCTTGTCATTAAAGTACCGAAACTGACATTGAGGAGTGTGTTTCTTCAGCTAGCAACTTAGTTAGCCCAGTTAGCACTGTGTCAATGGCTTAGCTGCCCGAAAAACGTTTACCCATTTAAACAGTCGTGGTAAATACCTTGTTTGTTTTAAACATCATAAATACACAAACAACAATGCATACTTACAGGTTGTGTATCCGAATCTCCCGCTGGTCCAAACAAAGTAGGAACAGCATCGTCCTTCAGTGTCCTAAACTGTGCACATCTGGCATGAATCGCTGCAATGTTTGCGAAGCTTTGGTCCGTGAAATGCCACGCACACAGTACAATACCGGCTCGAACATCTGAAGGAACGGTGTTGACAAGAAATGTCAACCACTGACTTTGTCGTGGTTCTGCCCTCGGTAAGACATACATTGAAGATTTCCCCTCACAAGACAGGAAACGGACCCTCGGCATGACTAGATACAGTTTTGAACTGAACCTGAGCTTCCAACAGTATATATGTTCAGCTGGCAGAGGGTGCGGCCATAGCTCTGGGCGTGGCTACTGGGTATCCCTACGTCACGATCAGTGTTGGGTGTAACGCGTTACAAAAGTAACGTAGTTACAGTAATATATTACTTTTTGCTGTAACGAAGTAATGTAACGCATTACTAATGAAATGTGGGTAATATATTACCCGTTACAATGCTCAGTAACGCAGTTACAACACATTTTAACCCGAAATTAAATGGTGTTTTGTTTTTTAACAATGTACTAACATAGCGAGACATTCCGACACCAGACATACGTGCGAGTAGATTAGTAAACCAGGTGTTTACCCTTCAGGCCTCGCGCCGGGATCTATTCAAAAAAGAGAACGGAGCGAAAAATACTAACAACAAATTGTGTCAGCTGCGCGTGACCTGCTCCGCTGCGCGTGCATCATTTCCAAAGTGCTTCCACAGCAGTGACACACATCTGTGGATAATCATTTATGCGAAAATTGTTAAAGCAACCATCACTAAACGCCAGCAACACTGCATCTACTGCAGACCGTAGCAACGGGTCAGATGGGGACATCACGTTACCCTCCGTTGTGGACACCAGCTTACTCCCGCCTGACTCGCCGCCCTCAACCCCGGAGCAGCAGTCTTCATCGCCCGAAACTACGCCGCCCCTCTGCGGCCCGCGGGTGCCAGCCAGGATACCACGGCAAAACAGAGCCTGCCCAGGTATATATAAACAAGTACCCGCCTGTACAGTGGGGTTAGGTGGTCATTTTGCAGCTCGTGGTATACAAATAGACAAGGGCTAGAATATGTGAAAATAGTGCCATGCCTGTAGAAATGTTGGGTAAAAAATAATGCATACAATAGCACAGATGCCTTCACCACGAATGGCTACACAAAGATCTCATATCCCAAGCTTCTCACCGAGCTAATGTTGCAGCTGAAATGATCTCCAGGTCACAAATTCAACCTCACATGATGATGTGATACCAGTTTTCAAGGACAGTACATGTTCTCTTCCCAGAGTATATGATGGGACCAAGGTGATGTTTAGTAGGCTACATGGTTTTAATAATACTTTTGCTTTTCAATGTTTGCCATTTCAAACGATGAGCTGGTTCAAATAATATTTGCCTTGATTTACAATATGTTCTCATTTGTTTTATCAGTACAGTTTTGAAGCTTTTGTGCTTTTCTTTGCCACAGTTCACTTTGGACTGTATGAGATATTTCAGGATTGCACTTTTAACTCACTTGAAATGTTCTCAGTTGCTTGGTTTCAAAACATAACAAATGCCATAATCTGTTCATTGGGGACCATCAATGCTCTTTTTCATTGCTGTTGCCGGCCACTATTGCTCATGTAAACCTGCTACTGCTGCGCCCCCTGTAACCTCAGATGCACCCGGAGTCATGTTGTTCTGGAGCCGGGCCTGCACACGGCCATATACTAAACAAAATACAGAGCCCATTCCGTGTCCTGTTAGTGTTTACTTCCTGTCTGCCTTCTTCTGGTGATTTATCTGACGTCCAGCGCTCCGTCTTTTAACCTCTTTTCCTTTCTCTTTCCTGATCCTCCTTAGCAACCTTCATTATAGTCCTTGACAGTGGTCTGTACTACTCTATTAACAACGTGTCACATGTTAAGAATTTACAATCAGAATCGAGTATTCAACTAAGCCGTGTAATACAAGTTGTTAGTAGCCTTAAGGGCCTACACAGTTGTTATGCTGCTATACCACATTGCCCTTCATTGGATGTATAATGAGCTGCACTAAACTACATTTTAGCATTTAAAATACCTAGCCATTCTTTTGCGGTGAAAGTAACTAGAAAAGTAACTAAAGTAGTGTAACTCATTACATTTCAGAGAGAGTAATTTTGTAATGTAACTTATTACTTTCAAAAGAGAGTAATAAGTAATATGTAATATATTACATTTTGGAAGTAACTTGCCCAACACTGGTCACGATACCCAGGAAGAAAATGGAAAATGAGAAATCTCCAACGAGGCGTTTTGGGGAGGTCTTTTATGTGTTAGAGTTTTACTCCCTACAGCAGTTGTACCCAACCTTTTTTGAACCGAGAGCTACTTTTAAAGTTGCCAGTCTGCCGAGATCTACCAGTCCAAATAGAGAGGCGTAGCCATTACTGACAGCCTACTACCAGGTAAATACACACTTCTACTTGTATAAAACTGACCTTTGTACGATTAATACTTCATAAAATACTGCATATCCTTTATCTTACCTCTTTCTAATCCACACGCATACAAGTATTTAACTGAAGTTACACAACAGTGTTGTTGATACAGAGTTGGAGTTTATTCACATGTCACTACAGTGGGTAATGTTTTCAAGAAACATTGGACAGTGCTGCCACATATGACACAGGAAAAAAAGAAAATAAACTGAACCCTTTCTTTGCCATTATATAAAAATAGTGTTGCTACAAAAGTATAAATTAGGCTTACTAATAAGACAACTCAGATCTGAAGCTACACAGGAATCTGCTGCCAAAGTGCAATAAAAAAGACAAAATGAATAAAATCAAACCCTTTTTATTTTTTGCATTTTAGTAGAGTATAAAAAGAAATGCCTTGCAACACTAGTTTCTTAACCTGAATTGATAATAGACTATAATCAATTTAAACAGAACAGACCTTAATGTTTGCATTCTTATACCATTTTGTACAATACTTATAATGAATAAGTTCAAACAAACAAAAACTTACAGCTGATTAATAACGGTATCTAACTTGAGTTTTTATTACATCAAAAACCTGTTGAAAAGCTACTGTTATTTTTACTGTCCCCCAAAAAGCGCGTCGGCAGCCTCCAGGAATGCTTCTTTCACTTCTTTGAAAGACTTCATGTGTTTCGCAAGAACGTGACTGACACGATAAGATGCTATGGTAGCAGCCTTGCTCTTGTTGTTGGGCCTGGTGAAAATGGACTGCTGTGCATTTAGCTGTCCTTTCAGGCCCCTCCCCTTTTGGGAGCGTAGGGCAGAATTAGGAGGGAATTCCGTCTCGTAGCGTTTGTGCACTGTTTTGAAATGCCGCTCCTAAATTACCCTTCTTCGGTAAAGCCACGCTCGCATTGCAGATGAGACAGATGGACTTTCAATTGGATAGATACAAAAATAATCATCCCCCCACTCGGAGTGAAAATTATATATTTTGGGCTTTTTTGCTTCTGCCATAATTGTGGTCTTGTGTGTGTGCGGACTGTCACTCCTGTTGCCACGGACAACATCAGCGAACTAGTGCCCACTGCCCACCAGCCACGCCCCGACACATGGGGTCACGCCGGCCAATCACAAAGCTTTGATGCGTTTAAGTGCATTATTCTGGCACAGGAAGATTATGTTATAGGACATTAACGATAAAACAGAATATTGTTGTTCTATTTTTAGACACATCTCGCGATCGCCCGGTCGATCTCGATCGCCTGGTTGGGCACCCCTGCCCTACAGCAGTGCTTCTCAAACTTTTTTCAGTCATGTACCCCCTTTGAAACATTTTCTCAGCCAAGTACCCCCTGACCGACCCCGAAAATGTTTGATCAAAAAAGCCTTTTCAAATAATTCCAATATAGTGATGTTCCCTCAGTTAGACCCTCCAGAAAAACGCAGGCTAAAATCCTTGATTATGCGATTAAACATGCCGGGTTTTTATGTGATTACATGCGGTGAAATTGCGAAATATGCTAAATATTTTTTTGGAAATATTGGGCTGTCTTATTTATTTATTCTCTCACACACAACCTGCCACTAACGTTAAACCCCTTTACTATTCAATTAAACACATTCAATGTTTATTTATTGTAAAAGCAATTGAGCTATTTTAATCACACACACACACACACACACACACACACACACACACACACACACACACACACACACACACACACACACACACACACACACACACACACACACACACACACACACACACACACACACACACACACTTCTCCACTCTGAGTTGTTTGGCTTTCTTGTCCGCAGCAGCAGAAAGCATTTTCTAATGTTTGAATGAATCAAAGTGGGTCGTCACCGTCGATTTTCTCTTATGCTCCAACACAGTTGCACGGGGTGCAGAATAGTTTCCTCCCACTTTCGTGCAAGACATCGGGGTACTGCTTTGCTTTCGCAGAAATGTTCGTCAGTAAATGAGATGGATTAGATTTTTTCATCTTGGTGTTTTCTCTCTCGTGTGAGTTTCACACGTCCACTCTACGGTGTTGTTTACCTTCTGTGATGCGCGAGTTGATGACGTTGCGTCATCATCATCATCATCATCACTACTTCACGTCAAGACCTATGGTCAAGACGAGTTAACTTTTTTTTCTCTCAACTTTGTGTGGAAAAATGCGGGGATTATGCACCCTTTTAATAAATATGCACCCTTTTAAAAATCTGCGCCATTTTGCTGATTATGCGGTAAATTATGCGATCGCATAATCGCGTTTTTCTGGAGGGTCTGCTCAGTGTGTGATTTATTAACTCCTTTACAACAAACTAATATGCATGAAAAGAAAAAAAAATGTAAACTGATTTTTCAAAGGACTTTTTCAACTGAAGTAATATCTGTTTAACAAACCAATGAACAAAATGATATATTATGCAAAACTATAAAATACAATACACCAATTTGACATGTTTATATGAGGACCCCCTTGATGGTTCTAGGAATATTTTATATAAAATTGTGCTTTCTATTTAACTTATTGTACTACGATTATTTTTGTAATCATGCATGGTATTTTTTTAATTAAATCTCACTGCAGTACCGCAACGTACCCCTAGGGTTCCGCGTACCCCCATTTGAGAATCACTGCCCTCCAGGGTGTACTTTGAGGGTTTTTGACTCTGCAGACAGTTTACATGCATAAAAACCTTCATAACACACAAGGGGACGGGTAATAACCGGATAAGCATGACATGAGACCTTTTAATACACATATATATAATATATATTGTAAATATAATACAAAAAAACCGAATTTTCAGCCTTGATGTAACAACATTCATAATTAAGTAAAGATAACACCCTTTTTACCCCGGTTCCATTTTCCATTTGCCCTGTACGATGGGCGCTGATGAAATTGGAGGATGTTGGCTAATAAATAAATGTTAACTGGTAAAATAAGATA